>NC_142204.1:57325607-57626678 GCF_049639895.1 Pseudopodoces humilis
ATAAAGGAATGTTCATGAATAGGTAATTAAATTTAGGGACTATAGTCATTTTAATTATATTTACTTTGCTAATCAGAGACATTGGGAGTTGCATCCAGTTATTGAGAGCTTGACAGGTTTTATCTAAGAGAATTTTATAATTAATATCATATATTAAGTCCTTTCTGGAAATAATAAATATTCCTAGATAATTTAACAGGGAAAAAAGGCATGTTACTCAGCTGAAATAAGACAGAGCATATTCTAGAGGAATGATCTGGTATATGACAAGCTCCATGCAATAAAATCTAAGGTTTAAATGAGAAATCTTTAGCCTGGAGAAAAGAATGCTCATGGGGGAACCTTATCACTCGCTACAACTGCCTGAAAGGAGGTAGCCAGGTGGGGGTCAGCCTCTTCCCCGAGGCAACAAATTACAGGACAAGAGGACACAGTCTTAAAAATGTGCCAGGGGAGATTTTGATTGGACATCAGAAGACTTTTTTCACAGGGTAATTAAACATTGGAATGGACTGCCCAGGGAAATTGTACAGTTATTGTCCTTGGAAGAGTTTAAGAAAAGACTTTGCTGGCACTCATGGTATTCTTGACAAGGTGGTGTCAGGTCATAGGTCAGACTCGATGATCTCAGAGATCTTAAACTAATTGATTCTGTGATTCTTTGAGGAAAAATAAAATCTTAGTCTTTGGGCTGGAGAAACAGAAGATAAGGACTCCTATCCTTTTGACTCAAATTAATATTATTTTTTTTCATTTTACAATCACTTTCTAAAAGTCTAGCAGCTTTTAGAATATAAAGAAAAGTTAATTTTGTCTGCAGAAAAAAAAGCTGTCTTTCTTTTTATTCTGATGTCCTGCCTTGCCACATACTCAGAGATTTGACAACAGCTGACAGAGATGCAGAAATGCCCAATTCAGTTTGTTGGAGGATAGAAACATTAATGAGGATAATCCAGACTTGCTTTAATTTTGGAGTAACATTCCATTATTGCCCACACCCACTTTACACATCTTTACAGAAATGAAGTGTTTATTATTTTAATTACAATAATGCCACTATAGAATGAAATTCTACATCTGTTATTTCTTCTTTCTTCTTCCTGGGTCCTTCCTTACACATTGCTAGCACATGTGATGACCTTAAGAGCCATAGAAAAATAAAGCAATCCTAGTAGGATTAAACTCCAATTTACTGAATCAGATTCACACGGTATAAACCAGTTGTTTTCACAGAGATAACAGTAGTAGAATCAATCCTAAAGTGTGAGGGGAACCCCAGCTCCTTCTGAGAACTATGTAACTGCTTTAAATTATGGTTTTGGTGGTAAAAGTCAGGGATGTAGCCCACTAGATTGTTCTCCCAGTACATATCAAACAACTAAGATAGTTCACATTCCTGATTATTAAAGCTGAAAAACTGGAGTGCAAAGAGTGCACTCTCCACTGTGTCAGTCTTTGGGGTGTATTTAAATACTAAAATCCCTTTGTATTTTGGAAGTAGAAGTTTTATCTATTACAACTTTGTACCTTATGAGCATGCTATTGTGTGAAATTTTAGGGCAGGCAGGTAATACATATTCCCACTTGTCTGGTACTTGCATCTCTGTGGCATGAAAGTGGACATTTACGTAAGTCATCAACAGTTTGAAAATATCTAGACACAGATGTTGACATGCATACAAATATTAATGTTAAAATCTCAACAATAGTATTTCAAAGAGCAGCAACAGCAAAGTGTCATCTTAACATTTTTAGTTGCTGTCCTTGAATTACATTTTCGTACTGTGCACTCACCAGAGTCCTTTCCAGTTGATTGCCTTCCCCCTGCCCCAAACACAGCATTCCGTAAGATGTACCACTGAGAAATGAAATGGCAATATAAACCCTAATATGCTCACTCTTGGATAGAGTAGTGCTCTGGGTATACAAACATGTCTTTCTAGCACAGATTTGAGGCTAATTAAATATCAGTTGTGTTGTAAAACATTCAAGATCATTCTGCCTTTAAGTGTTATCAAGATGTTTTAAAGCTCTCGAAGTGGCACTAAACAGAGGAACATACATGTTTAAGTACTGGTCTCATTTTCTAACGGGGGTCTCCAGGTTATTTAAATTTTAGGAAGAAGGTATTCCTTTTTCGAACACAATTTACAGCTGTCCAGCTTTAATTGGCAAATTCTACCAAGATGAAAATAGTAGAATGGTAAAAAAGCACCAGAAGGGAAGTAATAGTTGCTGGAGCCTTGATAAATGTTGAAAACAGCTGATTACTAGGAGTTCTTAAAAAACTTGTAGATCTTCATACATGCCATGAAAGGAAGTATTTTGCTAAGACTCAAATGAATCTTTTGCAAAGCATGTGGAATGAAGTTTATAACTTGATAGTAATGCACATACGTTGATTCTTGTGCTAGTTTTGCATTATTTGACATTTGGTGAGGAAGGAAGAAGACACCCATGGAAATGATTTTTCTGAGAGAAGCTGCTAAGAGCTTCCTCTGTCCCTGGCAGATACCAGAGCTGGCTGGCTCTGAGAATTGAAAACCTACGAAACCATTAGGAAGCTAGGTCCGCCTCTGTGAGATTCACAATCTCACATGAATGAATGAATGAAGCCCGGGGAATCTCTCTCTTGTTTCTGGCCTTGGAGAGGTAACCGGGCACCGCTCGGGCCGGCCCCGCTCCGCCGCGGCCCGCGCAGCCTGGCGGGGCCGGGCCTGAGCCCAGCGGTGGCCGGGCGGGGGCGGGAGGGTGCGGGGCCCCGGCCGAGGCTGGGCCGGGCCACGGCTCCAGCCCCGTGCTGACACTAAGCCCTGCCCCGCTGCCGGCCCGGGCCGAGCCGGGGTCCGCTGGGCCCCGGGAGCGGCTCCAGGCCTGGCCAGGCCTCCCCCACCATGGCCCGCACAGCCCCAGCGGCTGCCGGGCGGAGGGAGGAGAAGCCATCGGCCCGCAGCTGAAATTGAAGGAAGCAGGGCCAGGGACCAGCCATGCGGCCAGAGCGGCCGCCACTGTTCTGGCCGGGCCCCCTGAGATCTTGGCACAACACCAGCACAGCCTGAAATCCATCACCGTGACTGCTTCAGCCACTGCCCGGCAGAAACCATCATGACCATCCGCAGGCCTGGGCGAGGTACTAACTCTTTCACTGCACAGATGAAACTTGCAAAACATTGATCCTCGCTAGAGTGAGAGAAAAGGACAGAGTGAAGATGGGTAGAGGACAAAATGAAGACACCAAGGTCAGTAAAGGAATCAAGTCCCAAATGGAAGGAGAATGGGGAGATGCCTTAATCTTGGGCTGGAATTCTTTTGGTAAAGCCATAGAGATAGACTATGATGCACTAGAATATCTCCTTTAATTCATGAAAAAGTGGGGGGGAGGGGGGGTGAAGTGTTCAAACTGTAGATATGAGCAGAGACACTTATAACGAAGCAAAGCAGATGCTGAAGTAGCTGTGATCCCATGAGAAGTTTGAACAGAGAGATATGAGAGTAATGAAGACCTTTTGGCTGCAAGGAAAGAAGACCTCTGTTCCCAGAGATGCAGATGAAATAGATGAAGAGAACCTTTGCTTTTGAACAGCTCATCCTTAAAATAGTACCCCATAAATTGGCATGGCCAGTCAACATGAACAGTGGGAAAGCTGTGAAAATGGGAGGAACTTCATGATTGCAGATTTTCTGGGTGGCTGTTATCTGTGGAAATTAAAAAGCCACAAGAGAACTGTTTCTTGTGGAGAAGTCTCCATGGCATGGTGAGAAATTCCTCTTCCTACAAGAACTGATGAAAGGCTATTGTAGAGGTGGTAACTGATTGAAAATCACAGGTTTTGTCACTATGTTGTCAGAGGGAAAGAAAATAGGTAATGGGGAGGGGAAGAGAAGTGTTCTGAAGGTTTCATTCTGATTCTTACTATTCTTTTAGTTCTGTTAATAAAGTTTTCTTTATACCTTTTAAGTTTTGAGCCTGCTTTGCCCTCCTCCTAATTCATATCTCACAGCAGGAAATGAGTAAATCCTAGTAGGTGTGCTGATGATTTTAGCCAGCACTTATATTATGTGGTGTGTTGGCTGGGAAACTCAAATTGGTGAACTTAAACCACTTGAATTCTTTAGCATGAATATTTTCATGGAAGAGTAATAATTACAGATAAATGTATGCCTTTAATATTGTCCTTCACTCGTGATTTGTTTAATAAAAGCACAAATCATTGTGGATATAACAAAACAAATATTTAACACTAACTTGAAAAGGTATTTTTCCATTGTGATATTACCAATGGGAATAAAGCCTGAGAAAATTTGTGCACATAATATGGCCTATCAGGGGCTTAAAAATACTGATTGTTAAAATTTTTTAATATATGCCTATATATTAAGAAAAAAAAAGAAAATAAAAAAGTTGAGTAAAAGGTGAATTCAATTGTTGAGAAATATAAATATTTTCTGGTTATTTTTAGAAGTTTTTAGTAGGAGGACTTGAACAAACATGTATCTTAAAAAACATTGAACATCATGCTTGGCCATATCAAAACATTGTTTTTAAAATAGAATTCACATTACTACAAAGGCATTATATTACAATTTCACACTCTAAAGCCCTGACTGCTCATCTCTTTATATTTATTTAGCAAAAGAAAACCCTGAATATCGTTCTCCCTCAAAAGTCAAAGTGTTTGTGAGACCACAATGCCAGTCTTCTAGAACAACTATAAATGATCACAACAGTTAAATATTTTACTGGTATTACTATGACGGAAGCAATACAATTCAATAGCACTTTCTTAATTGCTTTGCATCTTTTGCATTTGGAATTATACTAAGCTTCCAAAACAGTAGAATTGGCTTCTAAGCCAATAAGCTAATAAGAGCAACATTCTATTGCACATCATTATAATAAGTGCTGTTTCCTTCTTTAACATCCAATCTCTTATTAAGCTAAAATGCTGTTCAGATTTGATGCTTCTTATAATAACGTTGCTTTATGAGGTTTATCAGGGCTCAAAATAATAAAGTAAATCAACCTCCAGTACTGGACTGAGATACTGTAAAAATTTAGTAACCTTCTTTTTGTTTTCTGTTTAAATGAAAAGGAGTCAAAAAAACTCGTACTTCACCAAAATCCTGAAAAAATACAAAATTGAGATATTTTCATTTCACTATTTCCACATTTTTAGGAAGGACCATAAGTGAAAAATTGTAAAGTACTTTATTTTGTAGTATTCATGTGTCAAACATCCTATGATGTATTAATTTGAAAAAAATTACCTGTTTCATAGATAGTTTTCATAGGTATTTCATCACAACATGGTGTGCTTTGTGTGCCATAGGCAGGCTGAGGCCAGAGATGGATAGAAAATTTGAGTCACGCATTACAAAATTATACATGTTTTAATTTCTCTCCAATAAGAATGTAATTCTATTTAGCAGCACTATGAACTTCATACCACATTAGACCAGGATTTATCACATTATCACATTTATTACATACAGCAAAACTGAAATCAAACTCAGGTGAAGAGAGCCACTTGCATGGATGAAGGTTTTTCTCAAGATGTAATGCCAGAGAGATCTTACTTGCTCCATCATGGCTGGTATTAGTCCATGGCCAAAGTTAAATGCATTCAGTGTTCTACGGCTGGAATTGCTGTCCCTTCAGCACCTCCTCATTGACTTGACTGATACAAAAGGCACAAAAGGAGAGGTAAAGCTCTTCCATATTACATAGACAGTTAACTATATTACTCTGCTCTCATGTTACAGTAGTTACGTTACTTTGCTGTGTCTAAAGATCCTCAGGACGTTTCCATTTTGCCTTCCAATAAATAAATGAGCTTATTATTTTTAAATCATTCTCATAGTGAAATTCATTTCTGGCCATCAGGTCATGAATACTGAAGTCGGTGTGGACAAAAACAAGTATTATTGCAACTACTCTGCAGCTGAAGAAACTGAGCTTAAGGCTCAGTTTAAGGTGAACAGCCTGAATTGCAGGGATACTGCTACTCAGATATTCCATTAACCAAAACCAATGGAAAATTTAGATGTAAGCAACTTCTGAAAGGCCATAAGTGAATTGCTTAAAGCCACACAAACAATCATTATTTGAGGTGGATTTAGAGAACCTTTTTAGAGCATCTTTTCTCTCAGAAAGATAAAATCTCTCTATGTATGAATAATCTATGGCTTGTGTTCAGTATTTCTATTGGGAAATCTTACAGCACTGAACGAAGGGTGTATGCAATTCCTCACATTCTATAAGAAAGAAAACAGAAAATCAAGAAAGGGCCAGTCATATGTCTTAGTTTACACAGTCAGGGGAAATAGTAAAGTGATCATATTCAGCAAGTTTATGCAGTGGCTATCTTCATAATACAAATCCTTCCTTCCTCATAGGGTTTGGAATGAGTTAAAAATTATGATATCTTTATTAAATGTTTCCTTGTTAATCTCTCTTGTTAATTTAAGCATTTTCCTGATGCAGTCATAACCTGTTAGTAACCAACTGCCCTCATTAATTCAATAGAAAAAGTGTTTTATGGTATTGACATTGTTTTTATTGAGTTAGTTGATATGATTAATGGTAGTGTAATTCAAATGGAAGCAGCTACTCAAATATTAGTTAGACATCCTAGACTGGCGAAGGAACTTACTGTTAAAATCATATTTGTCATTGACAATAAAATAGCCCAGATGTTGACAGTTCTTGTGGTTGTCCATAGTCAAGACATGGTACTTGTTGTCTCTATATACTGCAACATATTTCATAATATACACAAGAGAAAAGTGCAACAAAACATAAAGAAGTTCACCAATTAAAATGCTCTCTTTTATCCCTGAGAATTTTTAAAGATTTTTGGTGTCCACTCAATGATAGAGGTCATATCTTGGATAAGAGCAGTGGAGTAGTGAAACAGTTTTATGCAGCTACATAAACGTTTGTTCCATTTTCAAGGGAGGTGTGATAAAAAGCTTGAAGACACATATTAGTTTAGCAGTTATGTTTGGGGACATTGAGAATTTTTCCTTGTATTCATCATTAGCTAGGTCTCTCAAGCACAGGTATTTTTTGTATCAAGGATTAGGCTCTTCAGCTGAAATCTGAGATTTTTTTTCCTCAAACATGTTACAAATGTTTCAGCAAATACAGTGATAATTTTCTCTTGGTTATAATAGAGAATATAAAATTTTCATGACCAGAAATTAATTACAGCTCATTTGAATCCTGACAATATACACTTAATAAATCTTTCTCCCATTTAACTCCCCCCCACAAAAAAAGACTAGATAAAAAATCAAAAATTAGCTTGATGCTAATAAAAAGCTTTCATATAAATTAATATATTTGAAACCACTTAGAAATAAATAAGTATGTTGAGTTAAAAATAAAACACAAAACCAAAATGAAATAGAAAAAGAAAAGCAAACAGCAAATGTAGGTAAAAAAAGAACCACTGACCTTTGTTTTTCTTTGTTACTCTCAATTTCTTTGTTGTCATAAAAGGGACTGTTTATTCCCTATTTGATTCTCACCTTCCAGTGGCTTTAATAAAATACCATCCATGAGTATGGCATCAAACCTTACTTATTTTTGTACCAGGGTAGCTAGAAAGCAATTTCCTTCAACTGTACTATTATGTTTTCAATGGAAAATTTTACATATGTGCCCACATGTTACATTCTTATTTTGGCAACACATTTCCCTCCTACCTTTTTAATCTCTTCAGTGGCGTAAGAGCACTCAGTATTTTCTTCTAAAACTTGTAGACATAAATTTGATTACAAGAACAGTAAAAGTGAGCACTATGTCTAGAAAACACCTGGCACTTGCCTTTTGCCGTTCCCAGTTCCTGGATCTGTTCACTGCTGTCTGCTTTCCAGCTCTTTGACATGTCTAGGGAATTAGACTTATCAGATTTGTCTGAATAAAGCCTGTACCACACTATTCTCATCTCCTGAGCCTTGTAGGTTTCTCTGAAATGGATCCGTTCTCCTTGCACTTTGTGAGCTGAGCAACCCACATTTCTAGTAAGGTGCCTGACTGGAAAATTTGTCTGTCTAGTGATAGGTAAGCTCATCCAGTTAGAACAGGACAGTATCAAAGAACAAAGCACTTGGCACTTCTCTAAAAGTGACTGTGATCCCGAGGACTTCTTTTTTGCACAGTATACTCATTTAGACCCATACAAAGGGATTCCAAAATATGATCTTTCTGATCTGATAGTTTTTGCAGACTCTAGTATGATACACACAATGTTGGAAGTGAATCAAAAACTTCACTTCTTTCCCAGTTTCCCAAGCTTTGACTACAGTGATACAGGCCAATTGACTAGTAACACTACTAAAAGGCCCAAGATTTTCCCCATGTTTCATGTAACTTCATCTAGCTCTCATTCAGGTGCTGATGAACAGAAAACCACTAGTTGCAGTGGAGAGTGAAGGTAGAACTGGGTGTTGGCAATGGCCTGCCAAAACATGACAAAGAGCCATTTCCTAATTCGTTTGAGATTCCTTCCTGCCAGGAAGGGGCACAGAATTCACAGATTTTGCATAAGTTTGTAATCTAAATATGAATTTAAAAACCAGAGCAGCAAAAGTTTTTACACCTGGAACTGGAATCATTGAATCATAGCTGCAGAGAGACCAGATAGCCAAGCAATGTGGAGTCCAGTCAGTGGAGTAATTGTAAACATTTTATCTCCTTACAAAAAAAAAATTTAAAAATGGAGCTTCATGCTGTATAACAGTTCATATTTCCTGACTTATAAAGAAGGAAACGAAATGGACCAAAAATATTTCCTGAGCTAAAATAGATGAATATGAAAGAAAAAGGATTAAGGAAGGAGTGTGACTATATGTAAAAAAGAAATTAGAAATGTAAATTTCTGATATTCCAATGTACAAAGAACTATTAAATCAAGCAAATACATAATTACATGCACAAGACTTCACACAGTGAGCTGAAAAATTCAGAATCTTATTTATGGTTTTGATAATCTAGAAATATGTTTTCTTGATGCTGACCTGTGATTTTCATAGTTTATCCCAAAGCAGATCAGTCTTTTCTGAAAGACCAGATGGTATCAATTATGTAGTTAAAAAATTTTGATAGAACCTTTACAGTGTATTACTAATTCTCTCTTGCAAAAAAGCCCCACATTTTGTCATGTGTAATTTCACTGCTTTAAGCAAGTTGGTTAAAAATTCTGTGAGCAAACAAGACTTAAAAATTTCAGAATTCTATTAAATACTTCCTCTGTTTGTTTGTTTTTTAATGGCATCAAATCTTCTACAGAGATTTTTCCCAGTCAGTTCTGACCTTTGAACTGTTCTACACATTTATTACTATAAACAAAAGGCTAGTCAAAGTGGAAGACAAACAGTCATACACTACTTGCTTCAAAACTTTGCACATCTTTTTTTGAACCTCCGTAATGCACCACAGATAAGTATGAGACATAATGAAGCACAGTATTCTGCTACCGTATGCCTTAGTTGGTAGATCTATCTTGGGACTTCATTAGTATGTGACTCTTTTGCAGTCAGTGAATGTGTACCTCAGATTGTTATAACTGAAAAACTAGGTAAGAGCTGAATATTGTTCTTTCTTTTCTCATACTTGGTGGAAATAGAGATAAATTCAAATTGGTCCTTGTCAATAGGATTAAAAAGACTTCTAAAAATAGTTTCCTGTGAGATGCATACACATAAGGTAACTAATCTGATGTGACTTACACCTACTCAGTGACAGTTTTCATAGCCCCAGCTAGAGAAAACTGCATGGACAAGAAGAGTAAGATACTATATCATTAGGAGAAATTACCATATGTATTCATGACTAGAATAAGTTACCCCTTCCCAGTCCCTCCCCCAGATTTCTCAAATGGGAAAAACACAAATCGTGAACTTGAAGAATATAATCATAAACTAACAGAGTGAGAATTGCAGACTAACAGATTGATTTAGGTCAGAAGACACTTCTGGAGATCTCAAATCCTGCCTTTCCTCCCCCCTGCTCCCAAACTCAAAAGACAACTTAGATCACATAGCCAGGCTTTGTCTAGTCAGCTGAGTGTGTCTAAGAATGGAGAATCTCTGTGCAACTGTTCCTATGTTTGGGCCCTTAATGGTGACCTTTTTTTTATTTAATATTTACAGAATTTCCTTTTTTGCAACTGGTCACCATGGCTTTTTCCGTCCTTTCTCTGTACAAATGCAAGACACCTCATCTCCTCTGTAGCCATCCTTTAAGTCACTGTAGAGAACACTATGTCCACCTTCAGTCTTTTATTGTTCCAGTTTACCTAAATAAGTGAACTTCAGCTTCTGTGCTGTGCATTCCATCCCCCAACCACCTTGTGGTATGTGGGATGCTCACTTCAGTAGGTACAGTCTTGCATTGGGGAGCCTAATGCAAGACTATAAATATGGCTTGCAGAATACCAATTAAAAAAAAATATTTTCAGTAACTGAATCCAGTCCTTTTGATATTGTTAGTTTCATACTGTTACCAGCAAAGACTTTCTGTTTTGTCTGTAAAGAATCTTAGCCTTTGTCCATCCACTTTAGTCTGGACTGCAGACTCAAGTGTCACACAGATTTTCACAGATACACTTCACAGACAATCTCAAAATTACAAATATTTAAAGACATGCTTAGCCTATGCCAGAAATTGGATTGGAAAGAGAGTCCTTTTACCATTACCATATTCTTTCACATGTTTTTCTTGAAAGCCCACCTATAGAAAACCCTAAGTGAACCTCATATTACTCAATCACCTGAATGTATCAGTGTATCATATCTATGGTTTATAGTCCTAAATACAGTCTTTGTAGTTAGATGTTTTATTTGCTTTCCATTCAGTACCTTTATCCAATAATTTTTCAATTTTGGTCTTAAAAGCTAACTATGACAGGAGGTGGGGAAAAAAAAGCCCACATCAATAAACTCTAATTTCTGACTCCTTTTCACAAGAAACAGTAGTCTCCTTACACTCCACTGCTTTTACAGCCCTTACTCAGAGAACTGATATTTCAGTCTGTGTGATTTATAATTGGAAAGCAGAAACTATAACTATCCTGCTGTTCATATCCACAAATGAAATGATACAAGGCAGTTTCATCACTCAACATAATAATTGGCGTGAACCAGCTCTGCTATGCAATATTCAGATCCCTAAGGTCCACTAACAAGTTGCTGTAGCTACATGCAGCTGTAGAGGAGAAAAACCAAAAAACAGCACAACATTTTTCATATCACAGTTGTTTTGATTAATTCATGTGGGGGAAGTAGAGATGTCTGCATTGGGTTTTGCCTTGATCTTACAGATGTGCTGTAAAGTGAAGCTGACTCTACTGATATCAAGGTCTCAAACTAGTCTGCAAATGATCCTAGAGAAGAAAGAACTAGAGAGAAGCAACAAGATTTACAAAAGAAAAGGAACAAAATTATTGTAAGTAATCTCAGAGTGATCTACTCCTGTGGAGTATAAATTGCAGTATTGAAATTTGGTACTTCACTGTACAAAGATCCAGGCTTCCTTTGTTTTTAACCTATGAGCATTTTAAAATAATTCAAATTAAGCCATTGCCAATTCAGTGGAACACTTCATCATGTATATGACTTGAAACAGCACTGAAGTCCACTCATGTCACTTTTATTATTCCCAGTACGAAAAAAATAACCCAAACACTAAGGAAACAAAACTTCAAGATCGTGGCTCCTGTCACTCAAAATGTTGAACATTCTCATAAAATTTCACTAACTGTGCTGCATTTCTGTGGCTTACCGTTCTTTGATAGGGCTTGTGGCTAAGAATGCTATAAAATAGTGTGCACAGAAAATAAGGTGCAGAAAAATAAATACTTAGTCCCTTCTGAGATTTTTTTCTTCCAATGCTACTGAAAAATACAGGATTTAAATAATCACATTTCAGAAAATGCTGAGATAGGAAAAAGTGGAGATTTTTCTGAATAATGAGATCCCTGGGTGAACTGTTAAAAAAAGCCAAAAAAAATAAGGAAAATGTAATGTAAAAGATTGGAAGAGATGGAAAGAGATGTCCATGTTTCCTCTCTTGAGATGGGTGGGAGATGATGCAATACAACGTGATTCCTCATTACCATCAGTAAAGCTCTTAAGTACTTAAGTTGTTTCTAAGCAGGTGGGAATTTTTATGGAATTATCTGTGACTACTCACACATTAAATATGTGAGAAATCTGCTGGTTTGATAACTGATAGCAATAGATACGAATTTCTCACCATGATGTACGCAAATGTCAGTTAACAAACTGCCTCCTTCCAAAATTCTACAGGATGAAACTTTTGCTGTTGGTCTTTAATAATTCTATCAAATGGGAAGGAAACAATCTTCTGCTTAAAGTTTTCTGTCATGACAGATAAAATACAAAGACTTCCTGCACATCAAATAACCATTTCTAAAGATAGTGTAATTTTCAAATGGTTATAACAAAATTCAAGCAGAAAATATAGATATAGCAGTGATTCAAAGTAAATAGTAAATAGTAAAAGTAAATAATCACACTTTGGGAAAAAACACCAGTAATATTAAATGGTGAATTTCTAAGGAAACCTCCTCTAGACCACAGTGCACTTGAGCTTATTTATGGTATAATGATAGGAAGTACATGCAAGTAGATAAACTCAATGATGAAGAGCAAATTAAGCTGGGCAAGTACTGTGTTACAAAACAGATCTTTTATGTGTTAATGAATATGCATTCTTGTAAGTCTTTGGAATAGTCTCTGTTAAAAACTTTGAGATTTGTGTAAATTAATCGGATCTTTATTTATGACTGGATATTTTGCTAAACACAGGAAAGCGCTGTCATTTTTAATACCACTCTGTAGTTAGACTGGATAAATGTTGACCTTTTTTAGTCAACCAGTACACCTAAGACAAACATGAGAGTAGACATAATGATGAAAAGACTTCCTTCCCTTTGTTGGAAGGAAATGTTAGCAGCTTGTTTTGTTTTCTGTGTATCTAAACTTAGTCTTGCCTAGTGACTTGTTTTTGTAAAGCAAAAAATTGTTCTTGACCTTTCAAACCACTGTGACAAATGTGCTCTATAATCAGATATGGGTCAGTGACACTACAACAGGAAAGTGACAGTCATTTACAAAGATTTTTTTTCTTTAATACTTAACATATGAGCTATTAAGTAAAACTAGTCTGAAACCCATATTTTTAAAGGCAGGTGAATAATCAGACCTAGCTGTCTCAGTTTAAGAGAGAAAAAAACACTAATAACAATAACAAGGATTAATTTTTTAAACATCAGTAGATATGTTTTAGGTGACAAAAAGATGTCCTTTTTTTGTTGTTGTCTTTCAGTCTAGAATACTATATTAAATATGTCCTAAATATCTATTTTAGAACCCCCAAAAATAATCTGTTCTGTAGAAATTTGGCATATGCAATCTTTGGAATGATTCATAATGTGGCTTGATGATTCTGAGAATGCTGAATGTTGTTTGTACACAGCTTACTCTGACTAACCCCACCTACACTGGGACCCTATCCCTTTAAATTCTGCTAGACTCTGCACAAGAGCTGGATTGTTTGCATCCTGTCATCATCTAATGCTGAAGGTATCTAAAAGTACTAGATATCATGTCATCTGTTCAAAAGCTTCTCATGATACCTGATTTAATTTGCTTTCATCCACCCAGAGGGACCCTAATCTGTGATGATAGTAGCCCATCTCTCATCTGGAGCTTCCGTCTTTAGCCTGGGTAACTGTCAATGTCCAGAGAGATGCACCTGAGCTGACAGTGCTCATCTTCAGTATCAGTATCTTCAGTATCTTCAGCTTTGATGACTCTGGGTAGCTACTGTTTATAAACTCCATATATAGTCAAATAAAATCCAGGCCTAATTCTGTGGGTCAGATGACCCTGTGGAGTGACACTATCCCATCCCTGCAGCTGGAGGAGTTGAGGCATTATGCTTAAGGATCACTTTTTCTTCTGCAACATTTTTAGATATCCCACCCAAACCCAAATGCTTAATTCTAATATTTCATGTCCTAAGGTACCCAAATTGATCATAACAAATCTAGATCTCTCTTTTATCCTTTATCTCAAGGTGACACTAACTATTGTGTCCAGTGGATGGAGAAGGCTCTGAATTACTGGGTTTCAGAAGGTTACTTCCAAAGCTGTGAAAACAAGGAGTGTACAGACAACAATTACATACTATGACCGCCAGAGAAAATCTCATTGAATGAGCTTCCCTTGTGTACTACAGCAAAGGTGCTGTGTGATTCTTTGCATTAAGCTGAATTCTTGCTTTCTTTTCTTTTGTTCAGTGAAATAATTCTTTTTCAATCCCACTCCTAAAAAGATATATTTACCACAACACCTTCAGCAAAGACTGCAGAAAACATGAAATAGACCTGTTGTACTAAATCCCCTGTTTTTCTCTGGTATTATTGCAATTACAAGCTCTCAAAGTGGTGTCTGACCAAGGATAAAACTTGTCTGTATGTGCTGCAATCTAGGTAAGTGATAAAATCATGACAAAAAAAAGGTTTTGCAGTTTTCACATGCATATTCTGGTTACCATAGGTTAAAGGTCACCCAATTTAGGCACTATCTTCTGTTTTTATTCAGCCCTGGATAAATGTATATTTTGGAAGCAAGATAATTTTTGCAGTGTCTCCTGCCTAGGAAACAATAGAGATGATCCCTGAATCTCTGGACCCATGCATCTACTGCTAAATAAATACTGTTAAGAATTTTGTGTGTTGCTTGCCATCTCATCATCCTCTGAAAAGCACAACAGGAGAACACTGTTTTTTCCAAAACATCAACCATCTATCCTAAATATCTTTCTTACCAACTTTAAAAGGAGCTTGGATTTATTCTAAGTTGAGAGAACAGATACCAAAAGGCACTGGGTTTTCCTTCCTGTTAGATATATGTTTTAATGGAATTAGTTATAATTATCATTTATTTTACAGAGTAAGGGGATAAAGAAACTTTCTGTGTAAAAAATCACCACAAAAACTTCACATTCCCAGTTGCCAAACACCTTTCAAGAGTTGAAGGGAAATCACAGATTTTATCTTAGAAATGGTCTCAGCTGCTGACATAGTGCTTGTTCCCACTCATTAAAATCACTGCAAGTTCTAGAGACCTGGGTGGAGGGCAGGAATATGCTGTAACTGTATTCTGCCCAGTAGCCATACAGACTAGAATATGCAAATACATGAGGAATTTAAAAATCGAATTATTTTTTTCTTAATTTTTAGAATTTTATTGTCTGCCTTCAGCTTTTTAACAGATCAAGATTTTCAACACTAACAGCTAACATAGCTAAAGCATATCAGAAACCTGAGAGGTTTCCAATTTCCCCAAAATTTTCAACTGCTGTCTCCCTAAAAGCATAGATTAAATGGTTTTATTCCGGCTCTATGGATCATTAGCCCACAGGAATCTTTCTCTGTCCGACAAAGGCTGAGAATATAAAGCTAAAGTTGTTCCTGGTGTTGAGTCAGTGATTTCAGTAGAGCTGCCCTAAGAACACATTTGGACCACCACCTCATAAATGCAGTTTGGTAAAACAGTCTCTATTGTTTCTAATATCATCATGACTATTGAAAAGTTAATTTAAGATAGGGTACTGTGAATACTAGTGATTTCTTTTGGTTATTATCCCTAATAAATACTGAACTATTCTAAGGACATTTGAAAATCTATTTATTTATAATTTGATTATTAGGAGCAAACAGCAGAACTATTAAAGAGCCTTCCCACCGCTAAATTATTCTTTACATTTTCATTCTATTTATTTTTTACTTTAATTGTCTATGCCACTTCTTTTATTCAGAACCACTCCCCCTTTAGCACAGCTTTTAAAGGTAGAAAACAAACCAACCAGTCAAGCAAAAAATATATCCACAGCAAACTATAAATTTCCTAATGGTAAAGGCATCTTTCACATCTATCACTTCAAACATAAGGCTTCTACTTTAAAGGTGGGATACAGCTAGTCTTTAGGCCCTGCTTGGTAGTCTTGATTTCCCTATTCAGACAGTGAACTCAGCAGAATAAAGGAATTTCTGGAATAAAATGGATTCCATGGTTTTCCATTTGAAATAGAAGACTTCCATGGGATTTATGTAATTACTGGGTTTCTGTGGCTCTTCTGAAGAAATTAAAATTCACTCTATTTGCTAAGAACCTTAGTTATGTACCTGTTGGGAAAATGTGAAAGAAACAGGCTTTATTAGAATGCTTTTCTCACCATCTGTGCTTCAACCTCTTGTTGCACCTCATAAAGGTGATTGCTTTTCTTTTCCTTTAAAGGTTCTGTGTTTGTAGGTTTGCTATGAATCTAAAGGGGTTTTGGCAGCACAACCAGTTACTTTCCTACTCAGCTGGCCATTACTACTGAATTAATTTACTGTTCTGAATCTGCTACTGTCCTTAAAGGAAATGCCACATTCTCATTATATCCTTCCATTGTACTAAACATACTGCCATAATTTAGGTTATGTCAGGCTCTAATGACATTTAGTGACATTTCCCTTTACTATTACAGATAGTTATCTAGTCACGGTCACAGTCTGCTTCTTTGTATCTCTAGGGTGGTTTTAATAAGACTGTGTGGGGACAATGGCTATATTAGCACTTCTACATAGGTCTTATGTGAACAGTACTGAAGATCTCCAGAATTTTTCCACTGTCCTATGTATTCTATTGGTTCATTTATGCAACATCTACTAGTATAATATTCTTTGGAGCCAGTGGGTTACTTCTGCCATGAAAAACAAATTTAGCTGTCCTCTGTAATGTAGCCTCCTTGAGAAAAAGTATTTTTTAAAAAATAGATATCTTCTAAAATAGTAAAATATCTCCCAGACTTATGGGAACAGCAATTCTTAAATTCAATGATGCTTGCCTGTTAGATCCTGATCATATGAAGTCCTATTTGTCACTAAGTCATATTTGTTTACACATATCTATTGGCATAAGTTTCTCCAACTGGTTTGATTTTTTCAAAATTTTAGAGACAACAATTTTTGAAAGAAATTTGAAAACTTAATAACCAAGCTCTGAATACCAGTTTTATTTTTGGGGATTTTTTTATCAAACTAATCAAATGAAGGATCGACTAGAAAATATTGGAATTTATTAAGCATGCTTTTCTCTAAGACCTTAGATGCAAAACAACTAGGCTATATTTGACTAACTGTAGCTTAGGCCTGTCAGTGCTTCATCTCCCTCACATTCATTATCTGCCAATAATGAAAGGCACAATGGGCCCTGAAGATAGGGCAGTGGATTTGGTCTCAGGATACCTGCTACTCTTCCTGGTTTTGTTAATGATCTGCCGTGTGACGCGGAGTAAATTGCCCCACCTCTCTTTGTCCCAATGTCTCTGTCATGAAGATAGCTACATAAAGCATTTTGAGATGTAAAGATCTTTGAGTTATATACTATTATAGTTATATACTATTATCGTTTATTATTTATTCTCTGCTCTTCTGTGTGAGTTTTTAAAAGACATTCTCTGCAAACTGATGCACATTTTTTTGAGGCAAGCAATCCACACTTGTCTGAAGAGTCAGGCTGTGAGCACAAGAGACAGGGTTTTTCTCATCTTGTTTCCACAGAGTTCTTGTACAGATTTCTTAAACAAATATTATGAGCTGATCAGGTAGCCAAGTGTATGAGTTTTCAACAGGGATATGTAATCTTACAATTTATTTCTGTGCATTTCTAGAGCATCATTATTCCAGGTAGAGTATGGTGTGCTTGGCTGAGCGGAAGGCTGTTTGAAGTTCATTGACAGCAACTGCAACAATGCAGTAAAGAACTAACTGGTACATACATCATCTACCCATTGCTGCCACTCTAAATGCTGTAATGCTGAGGATTTTCTCTACCAGAAGCAGGCTGCAAAGTCTGTGAAAAAAAAAAAGAAATTAGGGAAAAAACCCATAACTTTTTCCTTTTTTCCAATGTTATTCTGTTATTCGATACTAGATTCTAGGGTTGTTTTTTGTTTTTTTTTTTTTTGTTTGTTTGCCAGCCCCAGCTGTTGTTTTTATTAGTTTTCCTCAAAAGCTGGCAATAACATCAAGAGGCTCTGTCAGAGCTTTTTCTTTGACTCTTAACACCCACACAGCTGTAGCAAATATGATGGGTTCTAGTTGCATGACAGTTTAGTTGGCAACAGAAACAGTTCAAAACTTGGAGGTGTACCAAGAAAAATTTTCACCTCCATTTTGGTCCCATTATGGTTTTAGATGATTTTAAAGTAGTACCTGGACTCACATATGTGCCTCTAAACAGTCTTGTGCAAGAAGTCAAACTGGTTGTGTTTGTACTCCATGCCCCAGATCAGCAGGCTGGCACAGCATAAAGCACTGCAAGCAGGGCATATTACCTTGGCTTTGGCGTGAGGCTGACTGCGGCTACAGATTTGCCCTGGTTTGGAAGGTGAGCTTGATTTATGGTCAGTATGAGCTTACATCTGTCTTCAAATGAGCCATAAACACGCCTGAGCCAGCCCCAGATTTCTCCTACAAATGGTTGCAGACAGCCTTGCTGGCAAGGATCCTGGTGAAGGCAATTACCAAGGATGGAACAGGTAAAGGGTAGGGGACCGGCCTGCCACAACCCCAGCACTGAGAAATTGTATGAAGTGTGTCTGCTTGCAGTCTGTCAAACAGAACAGCTCCAAATCAAGAGGGCAGAAGAGAAGCTTAACACAGAAATCGCTTTGGCAGAGCTCCTACTCCTATTAGAGTTCACCCTGCTGTACCTCATCTTTCTTCCTTGGGAAAACCACTACTAGCAGGCAACAGGTCGTTCAGTTCATAGGCATGCTGCAGTTTGGCTTTCTTTGCTGTGATTATTATCTCTAGTGTCATCTGCCACTTAATTCTAGTCATGCAATTTGGTTGTGCTGAAATCTGTCATTAAGATCTTTAAAGCTGCAAGCATTTACTTTACCCCAGTCTCCCAAAAAATTAAAAAAAACAGCAAAGAAATTATTGCTCTTTCATACTAGCTCCATCTCTACCATTTACTGAAAGATTTTTCTTGTAATTTAAGAGGCAATATTGAAAAATTAATAGAAAGGGTAAGGTTGGATGGGAAAAGTCTTATAAGAGAGCATGATTATACAAGTAGAAAACAGATCAAGTATACAAAGACTTGATGTTACCAGAAAAACTGATTGCTTGTTCTGTAATAGAGACAAAATTATAGAAGTAGTAGGTAAGAGAAAATAGGAAATAGTAAGTATGATATACTGCAGAAAACATTCAATATCACTGGCAAAAGACAAGAGTATGAATTGACCTATAAGGACAGGTACTGGAAGTTATTATTCATTGTATAGCGCTAATATGTCTGAGGTTTCATGGTCAATAGCTCCCATTAAAAAAATAGCAAAATACCTGAGGTAAAGACTGAGTCCTGTAATACCAAATCATGCCCTGTGGACAGCAAAGGCATGTCCATGGTCCCAAAGATTATAATGAAATCTACCTAACAGGAAGATATTTATGAGAGGAGGGAAACAAACCATATAAAGCAACCCAGAAGATAGCATTCATATGTTATTTATCTAATCTAATCTAATCTATTCATATGTTATCTGTCTAATCCTCCAGCTGTGACATAAAGTCATACAGACAGACAGCAGGTATCTGATTAGGTGCTTCTGTTTTACTGCTATTGTTTGATACTGACTAAGACAGAACTAAGACAGAACTCACAGTTCTCATTATAGTAATAGCTTCTTGGTCCTAGTGTGAGGTCCTGACTCATCATGGGGTTTTTTCCTGCAGTTTCTGCCATTCGTATCTGTAATTAATAAACATAATGTTGATGCATTTAGTTGCTATAGAAACCATTATTTCTTTAGTTTCCCATGAGGATTCTGAGCAAATCTGCAATAAGTTTGACCCAACTCTATCACCTTCTCACAGTTTTGAATGAAATAAGTTATGACTCGTGGGAGGAATATTTGAATTTCTGTCTATGAGTAAAGTTCTATAAATCTACATAGCAATTCCTCCCCATAGACTGTTACCAAATGTATCCTCAAGACCTTATAAATTATATCACCCAGAGGAATTGCTTTCTTTCATAATATGAAAACAATAAAAGTTGGTAATTTAAATGTGATTTGCTTAAACTTACTGTTAATTTGAAAATATTATAAAATACAGTCAGTTTTTAGAATAAATAAGGTAAGAACAAATGATAAGGAGAAGTCAAAGTTGAATACAACTTATCTTTCCTGAAATGCAGAATACAACAATCCCAACAATAACGAAACTATTTTATTCTTGGAGTACCCTTCAATGCAGTGAATTTTAGAAACATCTGGTCAACATCAACATTGCCGCATTAAGAAGTTTTACAAACAATTCTTCATATTTTAAAGGATATGTGGTACACAAATGCATATGTCAAAATTTGTACCATTCACAAAAGTAATGCAGCATGGTGGGGGAGGTGGTCAGAAAAACTGATGCTTGTGAGAGTGACAGGGGAAGGCAGTTTAATGTATAAATCATCCCCACAAACTGGAACACAGGTGTGTTGCATTCCAAATGAGTGCCCCATAGATAGAGAGGATAAAGAGGTTTGCTCATACCCAAGAAATATTTAGATGCGCTGATATAACTTTGATGGGAGGGAACCACGGCATCCACGAGACCAATGTAATGCTCACAGTGCCTAAATGAGTAAATAGTAACCAGATCTGTGTCAGAGTACCAAAATACTGAACTACTGAGATAAATGTAGGAGAGTTGATGGCTCCTTCCACTGTTGACATGCTCTGAAAGAAAGTATAACACTGATTTTTTTTCTGCAGCGTATGATCGCAGACAAGATCTCTTGTGAAAGATATGTGACAGAATTGCAATTTCTGCATTTAGGTGAGACTTACATATGAGATAATCACAGCACTGTTGAGTATGATAATAATAAATACCCAAATGCAGGCTCCTACAGAGTTAGTAGCAGCCGAGAAAGATGCTGTACAGAGTTGCCTGCCTCAGCTTGCATCCTGTTTCATTCTCTCAGTACATCTAAACTAGGATTTCTGAGCAGAATACATGTCTGCCCCTGTGTTTTGAAAGAACAAAGTTTTACATTTCGTAAAAAATAAGCACTGGCATAAGTATGTGTGGAATCAAAGCCCATTATATTATGGGCATGTAAATGTATTTAGGAATGGTCATGGTTCTTTAAGTAAAAGAACTGATGGATAATATCCTCTTGGACAATATTAATGCATGTTAATAAAAAGGAGTCATAACAATAAAAAAGGAAAATGCCATCTTTCCAAAAGCTTTATCCTTTTTTCATTCCTCTGTCTTTTCTCTGAAATGACATTTTGACAGGGGACACTATTTGGGTATTGCTCTTAATGGGCTCTCAAATATGCTGTTATTAGGAAATGTAATGAAGTTCCTCCCCTGTGTTCAATTCACTTTTATATGTTTATTTTAGGGAATGCAGAAAGGGCTGAAATTTTTGCCCCTGTGAACTTTATGGAATAAAGGATCATTTCCTCTAATTGTTTTCTCTTTTTTTTGTTGTTTACAAAAGGAGGACAACTTAGGAGAGTTTCTGTAAAGGCCCAGGGATGTCATTATGTCTATTGCTATTCATAATTGGATATCTCCATGTAATTTAAAACTATTAGTGATTAAAAATAAGAGTACAAGTAAACAAAACATTTTTATGAGATGGTAGGGTTATTTTCATCTCTTCAGAGAAGAGCTCTTATCTTTTGATGAAAATATCCATTGTGCTTCTTCAGTGTATTGAATAACAAGAGTGAGGGAAAATGAAAGATAGGGGAAGAGGTTAAGGCATGATCAATTTATACGGGAATAGTCAATATTTTAGAGACTCAGTGAAAGTCCCAAAATACAGAACTTTACAGCTTTATTCTTTTTTTTATAACATTTTTTTACTAATCTTATGACCTGATACTGTGGATATTCTCATTTGGTTTAGATGCTTTCATTACTCTCTTGCACATATTTTAACAAGTGAAGTAAATTGTGTGCACCCGTGTTCTATTGCAAAGACCTTCCTAAGATTATCTTTGTCAGCAGAGGGAAAGAGATATGAAATAAAGTTGGTGTTGTTAAGATCCGATTATTAATATTAGAAAGAGATTCCTGTGCCTGATTTAAGGTGCAAAAGAGACCATATGCTGAAGTCAATAGCACAGATTTTATTTAACAGTAAATGAGGGGTAGGGAGAGAGAGAGAGAGAGACGGGGAAAGGGGGTGGGGGGAAGAGGAAAGAAACTGTCAGAGAAACAGATTAAGTAGAAAAAAGATACCACCACTCCCTAGATTCTGATGGCATCCCAATGAGCCTTTTCTTCTGGTCTTCTTGGTGGCTACAGGCTATATCCATGATGCAGGATGGGATGGGACTGGGGGAAGAGTCCACAAAACTGCTCTTTGATCGGGTTTATATTGTACAGTCTAGGTGGAAATGCCCCCTGTACCACTGGATGATGTCTTATCATGTTGTTTATCAGCCTTTTCCCTTATCTGGAATCCCAGTTAGTCACTTCAGGTAGGCACACCCTTCTGCACCTGGGAGGCCACTGGGCATCACTAGGAAAGCACCCAGGCAATGGCTTGAGCCATTAGCAGTAGTGTCCTAAAGCACCTGGGGGTTACTGCAGTGATCAAAGGTTAGCAGTTCAATCTCTTACACTTGGGGATAGATTCTCTTTAACCTGGGATAGCTGAACAATAGAACCACCTTATCTATCTCAGGGTCCTTTTGCAGTCCAAAACAGCTGGTACACAGGGAGGGGTGGGCTTCAGTAGATGAGCAGCTGTTTCTTTGCAGTTTGCTACTGTAGACAAGTCTTCTGGTGTTCTTAAAATATTTAAGCCCTTAACCATTTCAGTCTCTGACTAGTGTTCATATATTGCCAGCTAGGATGTGTATGTCATCTACATACATTATGAAAACAGCTGCTGATTTCAGCAAAATGACACTTGGATTTACTCTCTATGTGCCTTTAAGAAGCTTGGAGAGTCCACCTTTACTTTGGAGGAATAATACACTCTTTCAGATATATTTTTTTTTCACTTTCTCTTCTTAAGACATTCATTTACTACATATTAATGCAATCATTTGATGATCTGAACATAACAGAAGCAGCCATGAAGTGAAATTTTATCATATATCCTTAAAGATTTTCTGATCTGTATCTGGGAACATGAGGAACTAACGCTGCACAAAAGCAATGCTTGTATCCCTTTAATCATAGGATGATGCATAGCTTATTTCCTCATAAAATAGCTTACAGCTATTTTATACTAAACTCCTGTACCTCATTGCAGTATAACTGTGCTGACAGAACATATAGTGAAATTTCCCCGTGCCCTCCTGCAGTCTTCTCTCTACAAAAGCAAAATTATACTATTCATGTTTTTTTTAAAAAAAAGTCTTTAAAATCACATGAAAGTGTGTGTTGACTGGTCTGTGATGACAGCGCTGTTCAGCTGGAGAATATCTGGGAATAAGATCCCACATAATTATAGTTTACTCACTATTGAGCAGCATTAACAGAAGTATTCTTTGAAGATATTTGAAAAGGTCTTGACAGAAAATGTGCAAATCCCTAACTCTTTTAAGGATTTAGAGATAAATTCTTTAAATCTATAAGGTAACAGTTTTAAGACAATATTGCCTCCCAAAAATTTAATGCATAATAAGTGCACAGTGACTTTAGGGGAAAGTCTGTGACCAGATAACTGCAAGTGAATAGGAAAATAGAAAACAAGTTTCCAAAATTAGGTAGAAATACAATTATAGAAAGTCCTTAAAATCAAGCTGGAAGGCTTCTAATTCCTATAAAAACAAGGGGAGTAGGTGAAATTATTTAAATTAGGGCAAGATGTAATGTATGTAAATATGAGTAGATGAGACCTGCCAGGATGATTACTCATTAAAATAAATCATGATTTCATCCAGAAAAGTAAATTATATGAATCCCAACTTGATACCTATGGGCTACAAACCACTTATTAGTGAAATAACACAAAGAAATTTTTTCTTTTATTAACAAGAATACACAGTTATGACTCTTCTGTCTTTGTAAAGTTCTTTCTAAAAAACATTATTTTTTAGTTCTACAATGAGACATGCCCCATTTCACATGTTCACATAATCTAGAAGAATAAATAATGCAGAAACAAGCCAGTAATTAAGTGAAGGAAAAAGAAAAGGCAAAGAAAAATCATAAAGATTTCAGCAGGATACCAAATGAAAGTGTTTGGGGTCAGGTCTCTCCCAGTATGGGACCTTGAGTCGTTGATCTGTTTTACTCTATGAGGCACTTTGGTGTTGTCTCTGCTTGGACTTAATGAAGGAGTTGAACAGTTTGATCAAGTGTAAGAGAAGATTAACTCATTAACAGAAACCAAATATATTTTTCTTTTTTCTGACTGTCAATTAGATTATTTTTTTTTTATCTTGCATTGTGGAGTAATTAATAAAATTAAACAACAGAAATATTTTCTTTTTTGGTTAGCTTATTAATTTTTCAAATAAATGAGGCCAATTAATAGGTCAAGTTATATTTAACTGTGTTCAATACTGAGGAGAAATCAGGAATCCAGATATATCACTTGCCGTTTTAGGATCCTGATACCACATCACAGACCATCTAGGATCCTAAGTTGGGAGAAATGTTATCCACACTGCAGTCTTGGAGTGAAATTAAGTCTCTTGTTATTTTATTTTCTTTCCTCCAACTTTCTCCTTCTTCCTCTTTTCCTTTTTGTTTCCTTATCTGTTTCTTTCTGGAATTCTTTCCTGAAATACAAATTCTATATTTAAAAAAAATCTATAAATTTTATCATTAGCAACAACAACAACAAAAAAAAAGCACCCATATCTCTTGCTTTTCTCCCCATTTTAAGTTGTATGACAGTTTACCCAAACTATGTCTTTTTCTATAACAGATTAACATATGCATAGCCTAAAATATTGAATTTCATGATTTGAAGACAAAAAAGATTTGAAAAGAAAATATAAAAACTAATTTGAAGGTAAGAATTCTTTGGTAGTTACCTGTGAAAATATTTGAGGTAAAAAGAACCCTCAGTTTTCTGTCTTTTAAAATACTCTTGGATGTCCTCTTTCAGAGTATCACAGAATGTATTAATTTTGATGTCATGAGAAATATTACTTAAGACATGCCACCTTAAGAAAATTAAATCTGGTGTATGTGTTATGTGATGGTACTCAGATAAAAATCTTTAAATTTATTATAGTTTTAATTTCTCATCTATACTTCATCATTGGTCAATAAAGCATGTAAATGGTCTTCAGATCCATTTTCTTATCGACGAAACTATTTCTGTTGTATGACAGTCTGGCTTTCTCAGGAATTACTTAGGTTTATGTGCATACAGCTTTAATTTTCCTGGAAGTTACTGTTGCTTCCACAAATTTTCTTTGATTTTTTTTTTAAACACAAGTCTTTCATTAGCTAGAGAGAAAGTCAATCCATTTTATATTGCTATTATGCATTTTTCCACTGAATACATATTTCCATATAATTCAATGATACATCAGTCACTGGAGAGGTTATAGCAATGCAAATCAAATACATATCTTCCAGAATCTGTGTTTATTGGTGTAACATTGAATTCTTTAACAAATTATTTCCATTCAGACATGTTTCCCTACCATACCTGTTCTTTTGCTGCAGCCATTTTCCATATGCAAGTGTTAATAGAGTTCAGGAAAACTGCCAAGAATTACCTCTAAGTTTCAAGGTAACCTTCCTGTGTGGTGTAACTGAAATGGCTCAAAGCCTATGGGACAATACAAACAATTTTTGCTATTATTCTTGGCTGTTTACCAAAACAGAATGTTTAATTTGTATACTGAGAATTTTTCCCAATAAGAAATTATTTTCAGCCTTGGCTTTTCATCAACACCACAAAGAGAAATTAAATTGGATTTGTCTATGGCCATACATATCACCTCTCAAATTTAACTGACTTAAGGCAAGTACTTAGTGAACAATATCCAAATTATTGTGACTAGTGGACTAGATTTCCCTCTTGTTCATTGTTTGCTCAGCATACTGCCCCTGTAAGCTGTGCCCTCATCAGCAATCATATTTGTTTGCAGACTTCAAGTCTTTGCTAGATAAATAGATAGATGGAGAGAGAGAGAAACATGAAGGTCTGAAACTATCTTTTTCAAGGCCTTGGGCTTGTAAACAGTTCCAACATGCAGAATGAAATAGGATGTTTGTTTAAAGTTTTGCTCAATCTGCTCCAAGGCATTCTTCTCATGCATGACATGGTCTGGGACACAGCTCTGCGTGAACAGCACCCTGTCTACACATATCTGAGGCCAGCTCTTCCAGCCTCAACAATGTCACATGCAGAAAAACTTGTAACTCTCTCTTCTGTTTTTTTCCTAAAAATGACAATGAGCTCATGACAGCTGGCCTGAAGGAGATATTACCTCATCCTTTGAAATAGTTTATAAGCTGGGGAGACAAAGCTTCCTTTGTCCCAGATACATACACACACACAGATATATAAAACATCAGGATTTGTTAATGTATGATTTTGAACAGAATTAGAACTGAACCTAAAATTTAAGTCCAGCCTCTCAAATTTCAGAACAGAGATGAGCTACTGAAGAACTGGGTGTTTCAGCATGAGTAGCAAGGTGACTTTTTTTAAATCTTGCAGAAGGATTTCTATCTGCCTAATGTAAGCACTTAAGTGAACTAGAATTTTTTGAGAATACATGAATTGCATATGAAGATAGAGCATTAAAGGAACTCTTACTAGACACCTACGATTTGAGTTTAAGGTAAATGTCTATGTTAGATTGGATGATACCATGCATACCTTTTGTTTTTTACAAGGTGAGGTGAGTGGAAATCAGGGAACAGGCCAGCAGCAAGGTTTCTAATGCATACATGTAAGCAGTTTGTTGCTTAAATTAAATAAGTGTTTGAGCAAAAGAATATTATAATCAGTCTATTTCATCTTGTGGGAAAAGTCAAGAGATACAACTGCTGACTTTTTTTGACAGGAAGTCACTGCCTTTTTTTTCTTTAAGACTAAAGACTGAAATATGGTTGTGAAAAATAATGTATTTTTAACCTAGATATTTAGACATAGTACTGAGAATGAAAAGCTTTTATAGCAGTTGGTCTGATATCTTGCCATTCTGTCACCTGAGAATGACAGCCTGATAGGTTGCAGCAAGAGGCAAGGAAATTTCACTTTGAAAAACATCAGCAGCCCTCATACATCTGTTAATTAAAGCAATCTGCCAGTGTTCCTCTTAGGCATTCAATGAATCAATGTTAAGCTAACGTGACACATTTTCACTGCTTCTGTAATAGAATTGGAAGTAACACATTTATTTATCAGGTGGCACCGATCTACACTTCCCTGTCTGAGGATGGGTTTTGATTGTCACACTATCACCGTCTGCTCTAGGTGTGACATACTGAAGATTTTCAATCTGTTTCAGTGAAGCTATAAAGCAGCATGTGGACCCTATGTTTCTCCTGGAACATTCAAGCAGTATTTGAGCCTTGGATTTGGTTATCAGTATTATTGCTCTATATTTTAATGGAATGGAGAGCAACAGTTGCTGGCAATAGATCTTCAACGAAAAAGATTTATTTAATCTCATTCAGTCACAATGCAGGGTTTCATAGAAATTTCTACTTCGGCTCTAAAGCAGAACTCACGATTCTGGCATTTTGTGTTATTCTCAGCAATAATAGCTGGTATAAAAAAAGTACTACCTTTCCATGACTGATGACAAGGATTTAACTCAAGGGCCTTTACTCCTGATTCTTAATCCTCAGAGATGTTTAACCGAGAAAAATTCAGCTTCAGTCTGTTTCCCCAAAAGATGCAAAGCACTGAATTAAGGAAAAAATTGCTGGAAAATATTAATATAGAATACATTATATAAACAAAATGTGATATAGACTTTACATAAAAGGAACACATGAAGATGATAATAGTTTAATAAACTGAACAGAATGACTGAAAATTGAAGTTCTAAGATACTGAGAAATATTTTGTGAAGGCCCTCAGTATGTGCAATCTCTTCCCTCACCCAGGGATTTGACTGACAAGACCATTAATGGAATGGGATAGCATTGTAACCTTGGATCAGACTCTTGTGAAAATTAGCAAGGTTATGGAAAAGAACTGTAAGAATTCTTGAGGAGCCCCAGCCCACTAGATTAGGAAATGTATTATTTACAGTCCCCTCCCCTTGTCTGAGCTATGTTGTTGCATCCCTGTTGTTATTTGTACAGCACCTGATTCTCCTGATAAGTCAATTATGGAGGCTCCTAGATGGCATTTGGGCCAATGCTTTGTGATTAATGGCGAGAAACAGGCTCCCCCAAACTAAAAACCTTTTATAAACACAGGATGAGACTAGTCTGCAATAGCTTCTGGCAATTGCATTTCAGAATCTGCAGAAAATAAGAAAAGTGTCCAGCCATCAATTTCACATTTCATTACAATGAGCCTTACAGCAAAATAAATAAATGACAAGCGCACATAAGATGGTGCTCTAGATTTATGGTTTAAAATTGGTTGATTTTCTTTAATGTCTTGTCTAATATCTGTGCCTATTATAAGGCATAAATCTGAGGCAGAAAGTTTTTAAAGTAGTCAGTATGTCTGGTGTGCTTTGAAACAGCCACTCGACTTTGAACAGCTCAGCTCCACCAGTGCAACTTAGGTTGCTGCTTTTAAAAGAATACACATGGTGGCTGTTCTTGAAATGAAGTGATAAAAAAGCCCATGTGAGTAAGTCTCCAAAATGTAGTCAGAAATCTTTAGAAAAATAACATCCTTAAGAAGTAAAACTAATACTTTTAAGAGATTTTGCCTCTATAAACTTCAAATATCATTTGCTTTCTATTGTTAACAGAAGGGCCAGCACACTTTGGTTATTCTAATATCTAGAATAAATACTCTATAATTACCATGGATTGTTGTGTGTATGTGGCAAAGGATATCACACTTTTGCACAAAAATATGATGTGTCTTTTTTGCAAGGTGAATTTTTAAAAAGAACAGAAATGCTGACAGAACAAGGGAAAAAAATCAAGGTCAGTTTCCAGCACCTTTTCAAAATGACCTCATATAGTGTAATCTTGGAAGCTCATAGACAATGAATCACAACTAGTATATTGCATGTGATGCTGAGAGATTAAACAGGAAAATAATCCTTACAAGACTGAAATCTCACAATGAAATATGAACATGCCCACGTGAAAATATTGTATAAGTTTTGGTTTAAAACAGGAGCCAAATAACTCAAAACTAATGATAAACTTAACAGACTTGATGGTGCTGGTAGTGGCAACTTTAAAGAATGGCTTCACTTATCCCAATGGATAGTGAAATTAATCTTTGGAATACAGCACAGGTGTCCAACAACTCATTCTAGGTATTCAAGTGAGCACATTGTGTGTAAGATTTGTAAACATGTGATTTACTACCCTTGAATCTAATGGGATGACTCTACTCTTCCCTCCTTTTAAACAATGTCAGTAAAGAAATTAAAAGGCTCAGAGTGGTAACATCATCTTGCTGAACACTTCATGAGCATTTCCAAATATTTTTAGCATCTCACTTGCACTCAGTAAGGCTGCTGAAATGAATAGTTTTTCTAAAAGACTGCTTGATGGCATTTAATGAAAACACTTTCTATGTACTCCTGTAAGGAATCTTAATTTGTGATAGGTTAGTCACAGAGAAGCACTAAAATCTTTATAAAGAAAAAGATCAGTGTCAAATTTTGAGTTCTCCATTTTCAATTTTTTGCTAGTTTTTTAAAAATTAGCCTTATTATTAATATGGGAAATATTAAGGGTTTGTATTCCTTATTATTATGGGAAATATTAAGGGTTTGCATTAAACCATAAATATTTTAAAAGGCTATGTCCTTACACTGATTCCATTTCAGCTGAGAAATCTGTTGTAATGTTGGATGAACTACCTGAGCAGTGACAATTAGTTCAAAGTCTCTGATTTAACTGTTGAATTATTTTCCTAATTTGGACAAACACTGTAATGCAGTATTTCATCTTAAACCTGAGAAAAAGTAGATTTCAGTAATTATTGCATACATCTCAAAAAATTCTAGATTATTTCTAAATATGTATTTCTAATGTTCTGTATAATGTGGTTGTAAATAAGTTTTGTAGCAAGTTTATCAGGTATTTTAAAATTAGAATACTTCTTGCCAAGCCTGTGAGACAAGAGATTCAGACTGTATTTCACATGTAACATTATTCACTGACTTTCAGTACATATATGATTTTTTGTATGATGACTGTAAATGTATATAATTTATTCAGATTCTAAAATGAAGTTTAGTATCTGATTTCCTTCAGTGAAATTAAAAAAATAAGCCATTTCCATTAAGTTACTGGTATTTTTAGACAGTATAACATTACATTTAACTCGAAATTAGATAATTAATACAGTAATATTAATGATATAAAAGTGATAGAAGGAAAAAAATCTGAATTCGAAATTCAAATTGTTAGAATTAAAAATTTCTGATGTTTTTTATGAATTAACTTATTTTGTACAAGTTGGGAAATAGTTTCTTTCTTTCTGGTGTTCTATTTTTGTTCGAGTCTCAACTTTGTGTTTGCCAGCATCTGCAGAAATACTGACCAGTTTTGTAAAAACTGAGGTTAATCATTGTTACACGTGGTCCTCATGCAGCAAAGACAGTGATGTAAAAATATTTTGACTCTTAAATTTCTTAGCACTCAGAACAATAATCTGCTATTATTTCCTGATTTAGAAATCATGTCTTAAAGAAACTGGTCTTCCTCTTCAGTTAGAAGAAATATCCCAACACTAAAGGAAATTATTTGAAAAAATGGCAGTGTTTAATAATTACCTATTTAAGTTTCAGCAGAACTCACAGACTCTATATCTGAACCTGAAAAAATTAAATATCTAATTAATTTAGCCCATAATTAATATGAATAATTTGAGATATTTTCTCCTTTGAATTTTCAAGTTAATATTTCAGAATTCAGTAAAGGACTGAATTAAAAAATACCATTTCTATTCTAGCTTCTATTGTTCAAAGATTAGTGAGACAAATCACCCCTATGCATTGTTGTTAAGTTAAAATAAAGGTTGTAGAAATAAATTTTGCCTGTTTAAGTGTGAAAATCTATACAGGAATACATTAATTGGTCACTATAATTGCAGGAAACTAATGTCATATATTAAATTTAAAGGAAACACAAACAGCTTAAGGTATCAGAATTCATAAGTAAAGGAGGCTGGTTTATCTAATGATGAATAATATCTCATCTTCCATGTGAGCAGAGCTTTGAAATATAGCGACCAATTGCATAGATGACAAACTCTATTTTATGGAGTGTGATGTTTTGTTGACATACTGACCTATATTATTTTCTCCAATGTACCATGTCCTGTGCTGAAAAGGAAATATAAGGTGTATTGTTCTAACCTTACACCTATATTACCTAGATAAGTAATGGCAATGGCTTAATAGCTCCTGATCCTTTTGGGAGCTGAATGCTTTATTCCCTCTGGGCTCTCTGTAGCTATTTTCACATGACTATTGTTACAAGACTGTTATCCTTTTTTCCCCCCTTTCTTTTTCTACACAAATTAACTCTACAAAGGAGAGTGCTCTCCTGAAGACCTTCTGCAAGATAAATCCCTCCATTTTTCTCCCAGAGGTTCAATGACAGTGTGAGTCTCACACATTTCTTCTGTTGTGTTACAAACCATGAAGGATTCAGCAAACAGAAACAAGAAGGACTTGTGATGAAATCCTAACCACAATCACAAAGAGATCTGCTGGAAGAAGTCACTTCCAGGTCTGTTGCAACCCAAAGGAGTTCATTTCTCATCACCATTCTGTGACTCAGGGCTTGATGTCAGGCTGCTTGAGAGCGGGATAACTGTACAATATCAGGGATCAGAAAAGCTCTAAATATAGAGATATTTTTTTAAAAAACGTGGGCATTCTTCTTCATTCTTCACTCTATTTATGGATATAGTCATGTCTGAGGACTTCATACTCAGACCATACCAGCACTCCTGGCAACTCATTAAAATGAGACCTGCAAATAACTGAAAATGAGATTACACCTTTTTGGCTCTAATTTAGCCCCTTGGGGCACCTTTTGCTTCTCTTTTTGCTCATTATTCCTGCTGCTTACTTGCAATATTGCCATAATAAGTTTGTTAAGTTCATCTTGTTTGCTTTCTTTTTCTTTCAGAAGGAACATTACTTTCCCTTACTGAAATACTGAAGATTAAAAAAGAAAATATTCCTAGATGTATGTGCACCTTCTGTAGATCTGTAGTCTGTAGATATCAATACCAGCAGCATTTCATATTTTTCTTCCTTAATGAGTTCCAACCATCCTGGTGCCTGATCAAAATGGTAAAAGGCAGGAAATGTTACGCCTCTGTATCTTATTTTAGTACAATCTTTCTACCTTTATTGGAAAATATTTTTACAAAAAGTAATAATAAGATAACATTTTCAAGGCAGCAGCTCTAGCAGAATTGACCAAAAATGCTCACGCTGACTCACAAAATGTCATTTCTTTGAGATGGTAAAGTAAAAGCCAGAAAGTGGTATTGTTGTGCTGTGGGCTTAAGAAGATTTGTGAATTTAACTTTCAGAAAAAAAGTTGTCAAAATGTGAACTTCAGATTTTAATACTTTAATATTTGCTTCTTTTGCAAAGAAGCAAATATGATAACATATGAGGTATGGGATGAATTATAATAGCATTCAATTATTATCAGAAGTATTGAGTAGAACATTTTCAGAATAGAATGACTTATTGGTGTAATCCAACTTTCACTATCTGCTGCAACTCTTGACTTCATGTTCACCAATATTTCCTTTACTATTAGCACACTAAATAATGTTTATTTTTATAATGCATAACAATGTGAAAGATTTCAGAGTACTAACCACCTACAGAGGCAAAGTGATTGATATATTTTACTTTCTAGTCCATATTTGAGAAAAAAATTATATGAGAATGCAGCAAAGTGGTTTTTAGTTTTATGCACTGAAGTGCCATGCAAAACTGTACTGCTTCATAAATATATCTCCATGAGTAAGAGTATTGTGCCTTCATAAATCCATAGAAGAAAAGACATGAAGCAAGCAGTTTATTATTAGTATACTGAGAGAAGACAGCTTTCACGCTTATAGCTTTAATTCCATAGTTACCAGGCAGGCAATTTCACTAGCAAAATGTTGAAGGTCATTTTCTTCTTCCTCTTTCTTTTTACTTCAGTTTAGAATGTAATCTTTATTGGTGTCTTTTAATTTTTTTTTGGTCAGGCCAAGTGACCTTATTACACACTTGTTGAATCAGATTACTGAGTAAATTACATCATGCAGGACAAAAGTTGACAATAGCGATATCCCATCAAAGGGTTGATATTTGCATTTAAAGTCTTTTGAAACACAAATCTGTATTATGGACTCTAATTCAGGGGACTTAAATCCAGTCTGAATTCCCTCTTTAATTACCTGGATAAATGCATTTGAGTCATTTCAAGATATGAACATTCATTTTCAAATTAAGGAGATATTTTCTTAGTCCTCAGGCAATCTGGCTTTTTGAAGTCTGTAGCCTTCAAATCAGGACTAACAACTAACTGTAGCAATATGTTATCAATACTACAGAAAATTCTAAATTCTAGAAAGGTTATTATGGCTACCTATCCCTTACACATTAACTTGAACCCAGTCTTAGACACTATCTCAATACTGTTTCATCATAATTTGATTAAGAATGTATGATGATTATTCAAACTTATTTTTAAATATCTTATTTTGCAGAGTTCAATGGAAAGTAAAAGAACAATGGAAATCTTAGTGAAAAGCAAAAAAATGAAAATTCAATTAATTTACAAGGGTCATCTTGTTCCTATTATTTTGGTAAGAGCCAGTACAAACATTTCTCACTGTGTATCATTCAGTTAAGCTGTTACTATTTCTAAATACTGCTCACAATATACAAAGCTCAGTTGGTAATTAAAATTCCAGATGAAAACAAAATTTTCCCTTTGCTTATTTTAAAAGTTTATATCTATCTATCTATCTATCTAGATAAATATATATATATATCTATATATAGCTTATCAGCAGGGCTTCATGAATAATGGGTGTTTTTTGGAGCTGTGAACCTTTTGCTCAGGAGCAAGTTATACCAAACCAAAGATTGCCATATTACTGTGAGTCAATTGCCTTGCAATTTAGAAAAGGGCATGGCGTGTGTACATTATGACAATTTTTGCATCGTAATGCAGCCTCTCCTGCCCTAATATGTGAGGTATATGAATATATATGACTATGTCTATCAATTGATTAAGACAAATTACTGCTTGTTTTACATGATGTAAAATACCGTAATTACATATTTTTTCAATTATTGCGGGGCTGGGATATCTCTGGGTATCCTGGGATAGACTTATGGCAGGAGATGATAGACTGATGCATAGTGATGGTTTACTGCAGTCACTGACACAGGAATGAATGTGTTCACATCTGCAAGACAGACATAGAATTACTTGACTTGGAAGGGTCCTTAAAGATACTTCAGCTCCAAGCCCCCTGCCATGGGCAGGGACACCTTCCACTAAACCAAGTTGCTCAGGACCCCATCCACCCTCTGAACACTTCCAGGGAAGGGGAATTCACAGCTTCTCTACACAACCTTTTCCAGTGCTTTTACACAGTAAAAATTTCTTCCTAATATATAATCTAAACCTACACTTCTTCAGCTTAAGGCCATTTCCTCTTGTCCTATCACTACATGCCCTTGTATAAAGTGCCCCTCCAGCCTTCTTGTAGGCCAACTTTAGTCTTTCATTATATTTAGGAGATTTTAATGAAATCTAACAAATAATATTTCATGCTGTTTATTGAGCAGTAAACAAAGAGTGCTTCTTTGTAAAAATCCCTGTTTGTTTTTTTTTTTAACAAGTAAAAAGATGTTTTAAATTCACAGAAGCTGGTAACTGAAGTTTGCACATTTGACAATATGATGTAAATATTCCAGTCATTGAAACAAAACTGAGGAAAATAAATTTCAAATTTCAGTCACTGCTTTTTTATTCTTAAGATAATTTTCATCACTCTTTTGTAGAGTTTAAAATTAATATTTTAAGGTTTAAATATCCCATTCCACCACCAGATGTTATTTCATGTTCGTGTAGCCACTGATGAACAGTAGTGACCTAGCCATCTACATTATGACCTTATTGTACCAAAGAGAATAAAGCAGCACACTTCACACTGAAAGTAATTGGATATTTTTCAAAGGTGTTTTGGTTTGTCTGAAAACAATCCTGAAGAAGAATTAAGACTTCTGCCTGCAAGGTTGCTGAAAAAGCAGCTGTCTAGGCAACTACAGTATGACTGGGATGCTATTTTCAAATTCATTTGAAAATAAATTTGCCATTTTTCAGGATGGAGAACCTGCCGTTTGAGGAAATACTGAAGAAGTTAGGGCTCTTCTCCCTAGAGAAGAGAAAGCTCAGGAATAATCTCGTTTTATTAAGTATTTATTAAGTTTTCAATTTATTAAGTATTCCAGTACTTGAAGAGGAAAAATGTTGTCCTTTCACTTCTCAAGGAGCCACGTGGAGAAGCTGAGGGCCAATGGGTACCAGTTGCACTCTGACGGGTTTCAACTTCACAGAAGTATCAAGAGACTGAAATAGCTCGTGCCTCAAACATTGATATAAGGTTTTAAACTGTGTAAAGAAGACCATCCCTCCCTAAAAGATGCCTGACTAGAACTTTGGGCTAAAAATCAGACTAGTGATTAGATAAACAGAAACCCATTCTTCAGTCACCAGGCCTAGGAGAAAACAAGGAAGGCTGAGGAAAAACCATCCAGAAAAGACCCAAACACAGCATCCATGCTAAGAGTCACCTCTGGCTGTATTTGGGGTGGGGGAGACCGCAGCCTGCAGAAGACAGGTTTGCACAGACCCCTTCCAAAATGATGGCAAGGGTGAGGAGGCTTCAAGTGTGACCTCTGGTCAGGGGCACTGAACACTCATCCTCCCTTTCACAAACTGGCCCAGCTGTGGAACCCCCCAACCCCACAGGCCAAATCCACAGGACATTCATGTGAGAGGCAGCTGAGGCGCTCTTATAATCCATCAAAGACCCCCCCCAAAGTGCTCCTCAGAGGCCTTGCACCACAGGACTGCGCGTGATGTAACAAATCCAGTCAGTTCCAAGAGACTGTCCCCCCCCTCCCCACGCCAGGGGAGACATACCTGGACATTGCCACCTGTCCTGAGCATATATTAACCCATCAGATTCTGTGCTTTTCAGGGGATCGTCACCATCGAGAAGACCAGAAGATGAGGACCAATGGGATGCCATTGGGATCTATGGAGTAGTGATACTTTCTACCTAGTCTGTCTCCACCTCACTCTCTGCCCCCCTCCACCACATCCCCCATGCTCCTCTTTCTCTATTTCTTTCTCTCCCCTTTTCTTTCCCTCATAGTTACTATCAAATAAAATCCATACTATTGTCACTGGCATATGGTCTCATTTGCACCTTAATTCAGGCTGAGGAATTCCTCAATAACTGGACTGTAACAAGAAGAAAGTTTTTACAGTCAGAATATTCATCCACTGGTACATGGTAGAGCATTCATCACTGGAGGTTTTCAAGATAAAATTGGACACGGTCCTAAAGTGGGTTCCTTCCAACTCAGAATATTCCATGATTCTGTGATCCTGATTCTGTGATCTAGGCTTCCTTTCCAACAAAAGGTTGGACCAAGCTATCTTTTGAGGTCTTTCTTTACCTGCACTGTTCTATGATTCTAAAGATTAAGACAAATATGCTTGCAGTTACCCAGATCCTTCTTCCAGGCCTTTTTGTGGACGGGTGTCACACTGGCCAAGCTCCAGTCACCTGGGATCTACTTGGTTAGCCAGAATAGATGATAAATGAAAGAGATCATCTTGGCAAGCTCTTCTGCCAGCTCCCTCAGTGACTTTGGACAAATCCCATCCAGTTCCATAGACTTGTGAGAATCTAGTTGTCACAACAGGTCACAAACTGCTTCCTCCCAGATTGCAGGGAGTCTGTTCTGCTCCCTGTCCCTGCCTACCAGGGGGCCAGGGGGCTGGCTGCCTTGAAGATAACCTTACTATCAAAGATAGAGGCAAAGAAGACATTAAATAATACAACTTTTTCTACATCCTTAGTGACAATGTTCCCCACTTTGCATCCAGTGAAGAATGGAGATTTTCCTTGAGCCTCCTTTTGTTGTTGACGCATTTATAAAAACACCATTTATTAATTTTCACAGCAGTGGAAATAAGTGATTTGGTATGTTTGGTATTTCCCAGAATGCTTTTTGTTAATTTTTTTTATTTGAAGCATTTTAGAAGCTGATTAAATATGCCAAATATTCATTAGAGGTGACATTGTTTAAACTAGTCAGAATTAAATATTAACCAGAAGTACTTGTCTTTTTCCAGTTGCTAGAGAAGTAGTCTAGACAACCAAAAAATTCTACATGCCAAACTTGCTCATGGCTAAAACTTGGCAGGTGAATTCCCAGCAACAAGAATTATTTAACTTCTCTTTGCAGATTTCTTCATGGATATATTTGGATTTGTTTTTACTTTTCCCTCAATGACCTAAGTTTGCGTTACGACTTTTTGTCAGCTGTTGAGTTCTTTAATAAAAAACATTTCTTTTGTAGTGCTGTAAAAGTGACTTATCAAATTATGAAGTCTTGTAAAGATTTGCAGCAGATCAAAAAGGAAAGTAGTACTTAGATCAGTAAAATGCGATCCAACAGATAACACGACATAAATAGGAACTTTCACAAACTATGTTCCACTCTCAAGTCTTTACAGAACTTGAAGCCTGACTGTCAGTATATTTAGGCCAAATCCTATATATACATATAATTATTTTTAATCTTCATTTTGAAAGATCTGTATTTTTCCTTTTTTTTTTTTTTTACATTTAAAAAGAATAGTCATGTTCATTAATTACCAGGAAGAACCCACTCTTATCTAACAAACGCTAGTTTCCAGAATATTGGAATATTCCTGTTCAGTGCAACTGTTGGGTCTTTTAAGGGCAATCTCAATATGTGGGCCTGTCTGGAATTCTATTATATTGTCATTAAGAAAAAGATATAATTCTCTAGCTCTGCTGACTGTTATAAAAAATTAAAACAATCCATTGTGTGCTTCAAATTTGGTTTAAAAATTGACTCCATTGTATGGGCTGAACTATTGTAGTGTAAGTTTGGCCTGCATGAGTTAAAAGTTTTTAGTGCCCAAATTTTTACTGCTAATTGTCTAAGCTCTTTAAAAATAGTTCACCAAAAGATATTTACCCAGCATCTGTTTACTTTTGGGATTTACTTTAATACTAGAGATATTTCTAGCATATTTTTTCAGTTTTCATTGTGAGGGTTATAATATCTATGGATTGCTAAGGATAAAAAGAGTTGGATCAGTCTATTAATCTCCAAAAGAAGGCATGTGAGGTTCAAATCAGAAGGGAGGGAAAAGAGAGCAAAAATGAAACATATGCAGGACAGCTGCTAGTCTTTCTCACTACACTATAATTAACTAGATCAACAAAGAAGTGAAAATTGTTTGTGCATTTACTTAGCTCTTCAGCAACTGGGAAGCTAGTAAGATTGTTCTATCATTGAATAGTTAGATTTATTGGAACTTGATTATCCTGGCAGCAAAAATAGGCTATAAAAATTTTTGATGTCAACATATCAAAGTATACAATCCAAGAACTAAAGAAACTGACTTCTTATTTTGGAACAAATGTTCATATATGCGTTCATTTAGGAAAGAATGGACAAATCATTACATGTAGACCTCCTCTCCTAAATTCTGATATGGACAACACTCTTTCCACTGTGGACTAATATGCAAAATCTCCAGTTGTTCATGTTTTGGCTTATATTCAATAGTACGTTATCCCTGAATAGCACAAAAATGTTCAAATGATACCCAGCACTTAAAAAAACATATGACAATTATCAGTTTGAAATGGCTTAATTGAATTGTTGATATTATCTACATATAATGTAATAATAAGGGGAGGGAACATTGTCAGTTAAAATTTATTTTGTCAGTTTAGTGGCAAAATTGTGCAAAACTTTCTTAAATCATGACCATATTTTTCTGAATCACACCCTAATCCTGCCAGCAGAATGTGTGTTTTCTTGCAGTTCTGGGTTTGGCATCATAGATGCCAACTTCATGTTCTTTTATTCTGCAATAAATCAGATTTTCAATATGTGCTAACATTTTTTTATAATAAAAACAAAGCTAAATGAACTAAATAAATAATGAGTTCCTGTGTTATGCTTGTCATGCTTAATTTATTCAAATCCTGAAATTTAAACTAATTTTGTGATTTTTCATATCCATCTGTCAGTTCACCCATCCATTTTTGTACCTTTCACTTCCATGATATTTGAGCAGCCAGCATAAATTGCAAAGAAAATTGATGTAAAATAGTTCTGAGGTATGCCTAATTTTAGCTGATTTAACTTCCTGAATTCTTAAGGTTACATTTTTTTAATAGGACTATAAACAGCTCTCTGAGATTCACATTTTCAACATAATTTCATACAATGACATCATGTAGGCACTTACATATTTATAGAAGATTCAGTTCCATTTGAATAAAGATACTCTTGCCTTTTTGGACTTATTTATTTTAATTTAATCAAATTTGGAATTATATTAAAAATAATATGATTTTATACATAATCTCATTATTTATTATTATTTTTATTATTATTATTAATTATTAATTATTATTATTATTATTATATACATTCATTAATCATCAGCAATTGGTTTCTCCCTTTCCACACTTTCTTTTTAAGACATCTTTATTCTAGCCACTGATTGTACAAAAAAACAATCTAACTGTACAGAGAGTATGGTTCAAGAGAGCCCAAAAAAAACAAAATGAGGGAAGGGGGGAAAACTACATAAATCCCACCAGGAGTCTGGTCTGGGAAAGTCACTACCTGAATGTCTCTGGTGGAGACAGATTGGTGTAGGTTTAATGTAAAAAGCTGAAGCAGTCCAAAAAACATTTGTATTGTCACAGTACCAATTCACAATCGCATCATTAGTGTTAATCAGAAGCTGTGCTTTGTCATTATTGCCATTAGAAGTGCACATCTGGAATCTAGAGGAGAGCAACAGACTATAACAAAATGAAAGCTGATCTAAAGCTCTTATTTACACCCAATGTATGAGAAAATCTGGAAAGAGTTTTTAATAAAGAAAATGTCTTTTTGGAAGAACAGCTTTCCTTTTTCTCCTCCTTGCTTCACGCTAGGCAGTGTCACCCATTAACTACAGATCACTATGGCAGGACTGCATTCACTGTCAGTGGAGGAAGACATGCCTGTCTCTCCCTGCTTTCTCAGAGAGGAGAGTAACTAACTGTTTGCTGCTTCACACACAGCTCCACAGCTCTCATATGTGACAGAGGTCTTGTTCCTCATTACCCTTCCCTCAATCCATACGTTCTCCCAGTAATGCTTTAGTCCTTAAGTAACAGCTAAAAAGGGAATTTAGCAATCAGTCATATTGCAAATGTAATTCTGGGAAATGTTGCCTTTTAAGGCATTTTTTAATTATAATTTTCATTTGGGGAATAGAATTAGATGCAGTTACTACTGAATAATCTTGTCTTATTGCTTCCTGTTTTATAGACTTCTATTATTGTTTTGTATGGACCAAATGAGACTAAATTCTAAAATTTATGGACGCCATATTTATAGTACACATCAGTGAACAAGCATCAGGAAACTTCAGTTTTATAGGGGAATTAAGTGAGGTTGTTATAGCAAAATTTATTGTTTAGTCTGTGAAAGCTCAGACTTGAAAGGTTAGGCCACAAAGTAATAAAGATAGAACATCACAATCATAATCTCAGTAAACTGTATAACATGACTATAAAATAAAAATGGACAGAAAGTGACAGAAATATATAGGCATGGCTAATATAATTTCCAGTTCTATTAACTTTGTCTATCACTCTTGACTGTTATCACTGAATTATAGGCCGTCAGAAGTAGATTTTCATGTTTCCTTCTTTCTTTTCTTTTTGTCCTTCCTTTCTTTCCCATACATTTCCTGAGAACTACTTTGAAAACACTTTTAATATAAATTGTCTTTGCAAAACAGAGGAGACAGACTCCACAGACCACGGAAACAAGAGCCACTCCGGCCAAACAAGCAAAAAATACAGCCTCACACCTCACCAGCAAAATTTTATTTTTGCCACCAAATAGCCTGCCTATTGCTCCTTATTCACTGTAAGACTACAGCACTTGGCAGCAATGAAACCCAACACAACAATAAATACTGGTGTATAAAATCAAGCCCCAGATTTTTAAAAACAGCCATCCACCAAGCCAGCATAATTCAGTGCTGTATAACATTGACTCCTTCTTTAAGGATACGTGTGTGTTAAGTAGCTAAATCATCAATAAAGTTAATGGTGTTCTCAGGGGACATACCTGCACTTCAGTTGCCTGTAGCTGCATTTACACTGAATTGTTGATGCACCCTGAGGACACTGCAAGACCACATTCCCCAGCCACAAATACTGTGTAGCTGTTTAAGCACCCAGTGGAGCATGGCAGTACCCCAGATGGCACAGCAAGATTTGCCATCTGGAGGGCATGGCACCTGACACACTGTGTGGACAGTGCATGCTCCTGGACACCACCAGCTCAGAATCCTCCAGCCTGGCCCCAGTGCCTGCCCAGCAGCATTGCCTGCTGCTAGGTCACTGCACCAGGCTGAGTGCCCAGCATGCCTGAGTGGTGCCCCTCCACCTGGAAACTCCATGATGGGTGTGGAATGGACCATGACTACAAAACACCTGCCTCAACAGACAGAGATCTCCTGCCAGGGACATCTCATGGCCCACTGAGGACAAACTCCACACTTTTCCATGAGAAATGGTAGATTGCAAGAATTTAAGCCAGGTGTAAGGTCTGCATAAGAAGACTCCTCTGTGGTGCCAGTGCAGAGATACAGAGTCAACACACCTGGCCACAACACAGCACCTGCTGTCAGCATAACTTGGAAAGAATTTTAATGTAGTAGTTATGCTAGTAGTAAACTGAAAATAATAAAGAGATAATTTCGTACCACAATTGGTTTTAAGCGCAAATATACACACACAACATAATATAAAGGCAAGTAGAAAAACATGAAAAGTACCAGCTCTACTATTTTGGTCAATTACCTCTTACACGCCTATCATGGCTTTCACTTGCACAGGCTACATTTCAGCCTTTCTACTTTTTGATCTTCAGAATTTTTGGGTAACTTTCCATCAGTCCAAATTTTCTGATTAACCAGTTGCCTCCCCCTGATGGAACAGATATCATGGCAATGAGCACGTTGGTGATGCACAGAGACCTGAACTGCCAAAGGCTGGTTACCCTCTGTCACTGAAACACCCAAGGCTGCCCAGCTCTGAGGCACATCAAGTCTAGAAGACATTGTGATAGAATTAAAACTTTGTTGTATTCCTCTCAAAATATTCATGAATCATAGATGGATTAAAATATTTTCTATGCGTATTCAACATACACCACCCTCATGTTTAAAAAACATCAAGATTTATGTTGTCTCAGACTTCATATTAACAAACTGACTTTTTGTGTTGAATAAAATATAAATGTTTATATCGATAGAACTGAGTATCTTCCTAATTCAGACAGAAGACTGAAATCACTCACAACATCTTGCATCCTGTAAAACTCAAGAAGGCTATGGTGAAAAATAATTTAATACAATAAAATAACAGGTCTCTAAATTCCAAGTATTAGTGTTCTCAATATTACAAACATAAAACATTTAAGTAATTTCTAGAACTGTATCTTTTATCTGTGATGAAAAATTGTGTTTCCTTTCTGTTTTATTGCTATGGTGATTGTCACTTCTGTGAGCTATAATATGCTGACTAACTGGAAAAGCAATAGTTTTCATATAATTTTCCATATAAGTACTGTCTGAACAGGGTATGAGGTGTATCTGGTGTTACTCAAATTCTGCTGAAGTAATAAGCTACAGGATGAAAATTTAGAAATATGATTTAATATTTAACAAAAGATTCAAAACAATTATTTGTCTCTTTTATTTTCTCTCAGGACTGCACAGAATGGAAAATTTCTCTGCTGTCAGCTCAGGAGCTGCTGCAGGAGTAAGTGCACCCTCAGACCATGCACCACGCCTGAGGAGCCATGGGAAGCTTTCATTATAAAATCCCTTTAACTACGCTTATTCACAGCACCTACCAACACCTTGTATCACCTTATCAACACTGAACTCTTGCATGAGCTGCTGGGAAAAGAAAAAAAGACCTGGATTCTAGGTTAAACCAGCACAGCATAGGTGTGTCTATCTAGTACTCTCTGCTCCTAGATTTACCCCAGCACGTTAGCTGCTGACAGGTGATACTTCAAGTCTGTTCAGAGATCATGAGGTAGGTGCTATTTGTGGTTAGAAAACTTGAAAAAATGTGCTTGTTTTGCTTTTATGCATTTGCTGTTACAAAATATCAAAAGGAAATCTGTCATGCACCACAGTAACAATTAGTTGTGTGAAAAATTATCTCTTCAGAGAGAAATATCAAAAAGCAACTTTGTAATTAAACAAGGAAGACTCTTTCAATTTTGTCTTAAATTTCATATGTTTATGGAGTCAAATGTAAAAAAATAAGATTTACAGGAAATATTTTTCGTATATACTGATAATTTGTGCAGTTGTGAGTTTAAATTGTCAAGATAAATAGACCCATGGGCAAAAATTCAACATTACTGTTCAACTTCAGATTCTTTTTCTTCAATGCAAAAGCAAGGAGACATTTAATTATTATCTCCAAGTTTCACATCTGTCGTCATAATAAAAAATCAGATAAGCTTATTCTAATATAATCATATCTTTCCATGCTGGTCTTCAGCTGACATTAAAGATAAGTTTGGAGGAAAAGATGGATGGGTAGAGGAAAACAGAAATGGAGAAAAATCTAATTACAGAAAACAGGAAAGAAATTACCTAAAAATGCCAGAAACAGAGAGGGGTAGCATAAACCTTCATGGTATCTGCAAAGCTGGTTGAAAATTGCACCAAACTATTTAAATACGTACATGCACATAACCTCATCTGAATTTAAATGATATCTTTGCCAGAAGCATTCACTGTTTCAATGTCCTGGATATTGACAGATTTTTTTTAAAACAGAGAGTATAAGATTCTTCTAAATATTGTTAGAAATTGGTTTCCTAAATCCTTCAAACTATGCCAATATATACTTTGCTTTCTTTCTATTCATTACCAATTTTTTTTAATAGAAATAAAATTTTCTTTTTACATATTTTTACAAAATTTTTTTTTAATTAGACATATTTTAGTATGCTTAATATTTAATTTTAACAAAATCCAGGCATAAAGCTTTGTAGCATGAATACTGGGTAAGAGAGAGGCAGCAAACAATATACATCAGGATGTTGCTCTCTCCTGACTTGTGACACAGGCTGTGATTCATGATGCAAATGTTGCTGATAAAAAAGGCTTGCTAGTTTGCTTAAATGTACTGGCTTATTTTGCTGCCTTAAATTATTTCAGAAGAACATTTGCCCCAGGAGGTAAATACAAATCTCATCAGGAAATCTCTCTTTCCCCTGCCCTCTTTCCCCTGCGTTATCCTTGCAAGACCTTTCTGGAAAAAAAAGGGAAATAGATTCTTTAACTGATTAAATTAATTACTTCTATTTCATTAGCTGGTGATCTTTGCAGCTCTCCTGCATAGGATGAAGGAGGTTTTCATGCAATGGTGCAAGGAAAGTATCATGTTTAGAAACAGCTTATTGGAACTCACTAGTTCACAAGCAAACTGAAATTTAAGAAATCAAGTTGAAGCTTAGTTGGACTGGAAAATTGCACTTTCTGGGGCAGTTTCACTCATACATGCATTGCCTTCAGGATGCTCCAGGTTTACAGATGGGCAGTATGGAGCCATACCTTCCCCTGAACATTGTCCAATATAGAGGGCCCTCACAGCCTTGGTATATCCACTTCCCACTTAGTTCACCCCCTAGGGGTAAGCATATTATGCCAAAAGCATGGGCATTGTATTTCACTCTCAACTCCTCACAGATGCTGTAGCTTTCAAGCTGGTGTAAATAGAGCAAAAGCAAGCTCTGGTCTTCTCACAGAAACATGGAGCCATCCTGAACTTACGACTATCCCTGATCTGGCTCTGTCTACCCCAAAACTGAATTTATTATTTAGAGTCACAGCTTGTAAGAAAAGTGTAAAGGAGAATCCATGACCAAATAGGCATGAGAAGGAAGCCCACATGAATTCTTAGACCCTAGGCAAAGAAACATTTGTTCAGAAGTGTGAATTACCTCTTACCATCTATGTCTGTAGTGGTAGACTAAGCTATTTGGTGAAACCTGGTGAAAGTATGACATGGTAGAATGACTAGGGTGGAGGGGAAAACTTTTTTATCTACAGGTCTCATTTGTAAATTATTCCTGTTAAGGAGTAACTGACTGACTAACTGACTGGCTGAGATGCATGCTCCAAAAAGACAGAGACAGCCTTTTCAGAAGAGAACCCTTACTTACTCAGGATATGCCTTACTTCCCTCCTTACTTACTCTATGTTATTTTAATACATTTAAGGTTTTATACAGGTAAAGCTTTTGAACTCAAAAGGAGTTTAATTGCTCTTCTTTGGGTTGGACTTAGGCAAGTCCCTTTCTTAGTGTTTGCAGATGTAAAGTTATCCTTCACAAGCAAATGACACCTGTAGTGAATTTTTTATCTCTTTTTGGGAAAATGAATACCCTTTCTTCTCAAAATAATTTTCTCAGAAAAAAACTTCCTCATATCAGAAGAGAACCACTAACTAGTACACTGGTCAGAATCTGCCTTACTATTTTCTCACAAGTACGCTTCTTACCCAAAGCAATTCCACAGAGTAACACTTCACACTCTTTTGTAGCAGAAGAACACGGTCTCTTTGACAACTGAATGCAGTAAAATGAACAGATAGATCATAAATTAGAAAGATTAAAATACCCATTCCTATAATTTCTCAAGATTAGACACAAGAACTGTAACAGGAGAACTTTTGCATTTTCTGCTTCTCTCTTTTCTTCATGCTAACAATATTATTTTTTAACTACATAAAAGCATTCATTTCAAACACTGCTTTCTCTTTACAGTTGTTTTGAAGTCCAGAATACCATATGTCTCTACTGAGTGGTGTACTTGATTAATTCTTTTCTGACTCATCACTTAAACATGATTGTTTCAGATAAGCAGCATTTATGGCAAGAGAATTAAAACCCAGAAATTGTTCACTGAGTTTAGATGTAAGCTCATCCCTCAGATACACAAATTACAATCTTATTTCAAAATCCAAAAGCATCACAGCTACCAGCAGATTACGAAGAGTACTTTTGTTTCCTCTCTCTGTGTGTGAAGAGCTCAGGCCAACTATTCTATCATGGGAAGAAATCTTTAATGTTCATGAGCAGCCTAGGGAGCTGCTTAAAAGCTACTGAAACTACTTCAGTCTTACAAAAGGAAAACACAAAATTACCCCACACTATGAAAATCTAATCATCATCCAAGCAAGGTTTTTTAAATCAGCAAAGAGAAATTACTGTCTAATCCAACACAAGTAACTATCTCTTTTTTCCACCTTCTTGTCATCTCAGTCTCCCTATTGTCTGTATTGTCTACCTCATTCATTTCCATGAGTTACCAGCTGCCTTTTACTGAAGACTGTTTCTGGTCATCTGATCTTCTGTGAGACAGAAAGGCTACAGAACCAGTTAGAACTTGCTATTGAAAAACAAAACTCATGTGAGAAGAAAGAGCCTTAAAGCTGGCCAAGGGACACAAAACATTTGGATCCAGCATGGTGGATGAGAGGAGTGGTGCATTCACTTGTGCCAGTTGCTGAAAGGTCTGTGCATTAACTAGAGTGATATGAGCTGCAGGATCACATCTGGCAGTGTTGCTGGGAGTATTCTCCTCCAGTGTATATTGTAATGGGCATTTGTAATGTTTAATTACATTGACAAGGCATGCACAGAAAGGACAAGTGCACAAGCAGACACATAGCACTGAAATGGAAAATCTAATCATTAGAGCAGAAAACATTTCGAAACAGCTATGGACAGAGCAGAATGAGGCTGCTACAAGCCTCAAAAACATACCACCCCAGCTAAGAGACAAAAATCAAAGCTAGAAAGGTTAGATGGAGGAAGAAAACATATTTGTTATTCTGTTTCATGCTAGACTGTTTTTTTCAGGGTTAATAATTCAGTCGTATTTAGTCAGAATATTTAAAACAGTATGTCCTTCATTTTGAACTTCCAGACTGGATGTTCCATAGTATGGAAATTAACCTATGACAGCAAAAACCATCTCAGATGAGCCATTTCTTCTCCCCATTGATTTCAGTATGGACTTGGAGATTTGGTTTGCCATGTTTTGTTTTTTTCAAGTGCTGGAAAGGGCAGCCTGTCTATAAAATTATCTGTGGGACTGGGACATTATGGGGGAGTGATAGGGAAGGAGATGACTTAGATGAGTCTGCAGAAGGAATGAAAGATGCTCAGTGAACTGTAACAGCCCTTCATCACTTGTCCACATCTCAATTGTTAGAGCTGATGCACTTAAAAAGTTCATCTCCTTCTAGAAATAGAATGTGCAAAAGTCTGTGTGCTAAGCAGTCCAAAGTAACAAATGCCAGCTCACAATTTCAGGGCTGGTTCAGCCTGTTACATAAAATTTTGTGTCAGAAAGGCAAAAGAGTGTTATGGAAAAAAAGCCCCAAACATGCAAAATAGATTGTTGAAATTTAAAGAAATGCAATAAACAGACTTGCAGGCCTCTTGTCAGAACACCACATAGTACTGGAATAAACTGAGATATCTCTGGAAGGTACACTTCTTGTAATATTTCCAGAAAGTGTTAGATTTATTGATGTTTATGAGAATGGAATGTCACTTTTCAGGCAGTGTTAATTGGAAAGTGATCAAAGTGGTGCTGATATCTCAATTTCATTTGTACTTTTTCCAGACCACCATTTCCTATGATTTTAGGGTTGTGCATATCTTTATTTAAACTTTCCTCACCATATCATATCAGGCATCCTGAATGGACTAGGCTAGCAAAATAAAACATTTGATAAGATTTAGCTGATTTTTGTGTAATACCACCTGTTGGAACTAGGTTCCCATTATTACCCTTCCTTCCTGATTTGTTTTCTTTCTTTATCTTATTTCTCCACTTTTCTGTCCAGCTAATCGTATCTTCTGGCTAACAAAATTCTGGTTTAGCTTGCCAAGGAAAGTGTACTTGTTGTAACATTGCCAAAAACTACATTGTCTTAAGCATTCTGATCTTGCCCCAGCTTTGGCAAATGTTAGAGTAGCTGATAAAACTGTCTATTAGGCCTCAAATGACATAATTATAAACAAATCCCAAAGGCTGGTCACAGTTTTCACTAGAAATGAGTAATCCAAGAGTGGCAGTCAAACCATCAAGCTTTCTGCCATGGTATCACGTACAATGCCATTCACTCCTCAAAGCTGTCGCATTCACAGGCCCCTACTTTGGCAGAACACCCGTGTTTCCTACTTGGATAGTCTCCTGGTACCTCTCTCCAGTCCTTCACAGGCTGCCCAGCTGTTAAATGCCCATTTCCTCATGCTGGTTATCTTTGGATAGTCCAGCTGCCTTGACTTCCTGGACACCTTTCTGGACTACTGAGCTTCCACAGAGACCATCTTTTTGGATACCCAGCATTCCAGCTGTCCTTCTCACAAGACAAACTAAAAATTGAAAGGTACTACAAGAAACAGGATAATAACTTAGTTGGTGGATCCAGCTAATACAGAGACAGGTGACTGCCCCGTAATATAGGAAGGCAAGGGCCATGAAAATATTTTCCATGGCTGTCATGCCTTTCCCACTATTACATTTGTTATTGTATATATGAATTTTCTGATGAGATTGATGTTCTGTTTACCAACCTGGCAACAATGTATTTGTACTCAGATCATCTATAGAGATGACCTTATATATAAAGGAGAAAGAATCTGATACATACACTAAAGGAAAAAAAAACCCAAACTTACTAGAAAGGAATCTGGTTGAGCTTGACTAACAGTGTGATGCATTATGACATTCTTTTAATTTTACAAGCTGAAGTTTGCTTTATTCACTTTTTTTTAACCTAAATTTAAATTAACATATCTAATAATAAAAATACCTTTGCAATATATTATTTACAAAATTAAAATTCATTTCCTTATCTGTATATTCTATTTGCAATTTTGAATTGAAATATAGCTCACCCATGTCCATTTTTGACACCTGTTCTAGTAGAATAAGTAAAGGAGCAGGTTATTAACCTCTGTAAAGTCCTATATTGGTCAGCTATGGGACACATGATAGGCAGATTTCACAAAGGGTACCTGATAGACATAGAACTGAATAACTCCAAGCCATGGACTCCACTTTGGTTTGGTATCATGTTTGGTACTCCTGGCACATTTCTTAGTTCTGATTCTCTTTTATTTCCCCCCAAGGCCTGCCAGCTCACTTTACTGTTCTATGAGCATGCTCTCCCAGCCTTCTCGTGACAAATCAAGCACATTTCCCAGAAAATTCTATCTTTTTCTGGTTAAGTCTCCAATTCCAGTCCCAGCCTGCCTTTCCCTCATCTCTGACAGTCCCTCCAATCATCTCACTTGCAATCAGCTTTTTATTCAGTCTTTTGTCAATCATTTCAGCCAATCTTACATTCTACATTCCTTTGCTTTGCTTCTGCTGAAATTAGTCCCACTTTGAAATTAGTCTCATTCCCAATCCAGAGTTTTTACCACCTTTCCCAATTTCTTGGTTCAGTCCATTTCTCTGGCTACTTTGCTTCTCCACATGCTTTAGCTCTTCACCAATTTTACGTGCCACGCATCTTTATTTTCCTATACCTTTTCATTAGTTCTTTCTCCTATAATCTAGCCAGTCCTGGTCTTCCTAGAGTCCAGCACTAATATCATTAGTCATCTGTCTGTCTCTGGGTATCTGATTCCAACCCAGATTCTCCCAACATTCATTTTGCCTTTTTTGGTTTCCAGTCCTTCAGACAGAAAAGGGATAAAATATCCTATGACTGCCTTTCTTTAACCAGTCATTCCCCATATTCCTTTGGTCTTCTGGCTCAAGAAGTAGCCCATAAAACCCCAATGTGTTGTGTTCTGCTACCAGTTCCTGACACCAAATGCAAGTATTTGCAAACAATTCTGTTTGCATATCAGAAGAGTCATTTGCAGAGCTGGAGGTCTTAGACTGGGCAGATTACAGTAAGTTTTTTGCTATAAACACTCAAAACTATAGTGTTCTGAATTGAGCTTGGCCTCTACTGTAGATCTCAAGGAAACCTTCAAATGAGGGCTACACAGAGTCATGATAAATATAAGTTGAAACCATAGTCTGTCTTAATTTCACTGTCAGTTGTATTTTCCAAAAATCAGTCCTGCATAGTTATTAGGATGGAAGGCAACACAGAGGAATCAAAGAGATAAAGACAGACTGAAAATTATGTTTAATGTTTACATAGTTAAATCTCTTCCTCAGTTTTTAAAAAAATTAACTATGGGAAAAGCATCCTTACAGCAAACTAAAAAGCATATTCTACATCCAATATTTCTTGCAGCATCAGTTAGTCTGACACTAAAGAAATGGCATTTTTTCCTATCCAATTTCTATGCAATCAAGGTTCTTGTCACATTTCCTAGGAGAAAGCACCAATATTTTCACATGATTAACCACACTGTTTTTTATAGCAAGAATGATAGAAAGTTGTATTAGTTTTATGAAGGTGGATTTACACTTATTTGGGTTGTATTTTATTTTCTTATGTGTTACTTGTAGCAGTATCTGCATTTGAATAATCTATTTAGAGCAGTTGAATTAATTAAAACACACTAATAATAAATAGCAACCTCTCAAACTCCCATGGAACTTGTGAAAAATTACAACAGTTGAATTAATTTTGTTTGCAAGTATCTGTAGTCAGGTGCCCTACAGTTCAACTGTGGTTCCTTCAAACACCTGACAGATATACTGGAGCTGTCTACCTGATTTCAGAACATTTATTTCAGAGTTCACAAATACTCTGTGTGTGTGGTTTTGTTTGTTTACATATATAGATATATATACATTAAATTAATGCATATATGTATATGAATTTTATCAAATCTCTTGTCTCCTGACTGATTTTTTTTTTCAAAAATAACATGTAATCACTTAACAAATATGGTTCTGCTTATTTCAGCTTTTATTATATTATTTTTATTATTCAGCTTTTATTTCACTTTCATATTGTCAGAAACACAAGCTGAGTGGATAATTCATATATTTCCTAGTGGTGAGATGTTTGAAGACATTGTTGCAGTGTTGTGTATAGGCCTAGACATTTTGTTTTTCTCATAAAGGTTAAATACTCCTCACTACAAGCACTTGTTTAGAGCTGTGCACATTTTATTTTATATATACATTACATATTTAATGTATTTTTTATATTTTATACATACATTATACATTTTATACATTTGAGGGCTTGAGGGATGTGTGAAACAGTTAAATTGGAAAGTCGGGAGAGATTTCTGTCATCCAGAAGTCTGACATCCTTAATCCTTACCTGCTGTCACAGTCTGAGGAGACATCCTGAAATCAGAACTTTCAGTGGCAAACATCAATAACCGACTTTTCAAGAGCATATCACTAATAAAGTAAGGACAAAAAAAGTGCAACTACTCAGGATCAGAGATGATATCTGTCTAATCCAATATTATACTATTACTGGCACTAGGTAAGACTCCACATGAGGGAGACATAAAATTATATGCTCTCACTATCATGATGCCATTCTCACAAAATTGTAGATGTCTTGTGACTGTCTTTGCTCTCCATTGTGGGGTTTTAGTTTCCTTTCGATACTTTTCTTTAAAATTAAGATAAAAGACTAATGAATTTCAAACTGTAATTCACATTCAGTGGTCACACCTATAAAATAAGCAAAAATGTTAAAGGAAAAGGAAAGGCATATTAATTATACTTACAGATTTTAATATTATGCAAGAGGAAAAAAAATAATGTGCTACCTCCCTTCTGCCAAACGTTGGAAGCCACAGATTTGCAGACTTCTAGATTTTGTTCCAGGAGAACTATGCAGATTGTACTTTCCCTTTCTCCCCTACCTTATGCATAGCAGTTTTGAGATGAAGAGAACTCTCTGGCATGCACCTGGGAATAGCATCTTTCAGCAGAAGCACTCATCTGTCACTGGCATCATCCAAGTGCAGGAAGCATGAAGGTGGTGAGTCTTTTACCAGCCTTTTCAGCAAAGGACAGTTTCAGCTTGGGCAAACATTTTGTAGGTTTCTCATTACGGTATTAAAGGCTCCTTCTGCAAGCCTTTCATTATCATAATTCAGATGCAATTATAAAATCTACAAGTCAAGATTTAAATGAAAACACTTTAAACCCCAAGACCAAGAACAAATTAGGAATAAATTATATATAGCTTCTGTCAAAGCCACATCACCTCTGTTCCAAAACCTAAGCAGCCCCAGGACAGCTTTTCCTTGAAACTGTGGTGGGTAATGTGTGAGGCAGGCAGGGGCACAGTGGAGTGGTGAGCAGAGCAGAGGCATATGTGGGTGCAGTGTAGTACAGCAGGGCCAAGCTGCTGCTGCACCCAGCTTCAATTGCAGTGCTGTTGTGAGATCACTATTGTCCACCACTGCCAGATCACCAGTCTGGTACCAGACAGTTTAACTTCATCTTAGAAAGGCTTTCTGGCCTCATAGCTTCCTGTCGCTAGAGGACATGAAATGATTCACACTACTACTTTCAGTGTTAGAACAAAAACCTGTGACTTTATTTCTTAACTCCAGTATTTATAGATTCTTGACAATGACCAGGGATTGGATAATTAAGTTACCACCTTCCCAACCACACTGGTCATGTGAAAAGTCCATCAAAAGAGGTTTCTTAGAAGGAATGCATAGACATCTATGTTTACAGTTACTTTCCTGAGAAAGTAGCTACAGCTATGAAAAACAAGGCTTAATTTTCAGGGTGACAGCTTCCCATCTCTATTATCACTTTTTTCATCTCATCTTATTTTCATCTTATAAGTTGGATCCCAATTTTCAGGCACTGATTTTGAAATACTTAGTGATATGAGTAGTGAAAAGGAAGTTAATAGAAAGAATTGAGTTGGACAGAAACATTCAGTGAAATACGTGTTGCTGGGAGGACAGACATCAACATAAATTTAAATTACTTTAATAAAAATGTATTGGAATGTTGTAAGAAGAAATCTGTATACCCCATAGAGATTTAGGAATTTTATCTACTCTTTGTCCCCTCCAACTGTTTTGCTTATACATAACTCTTCAGCATCATATGACATGCACAAATTCACACTGCAGCTTGTGTGTTTATTTTAGATCTGGTTCAGCCATATCTCTGAATAGATCCCAGACTGGATGGAAATATGTATATTGCAGCAGTGTTTTCAGTACACACACACACACACACCTGTTTTCTGCTGAGACTGAGTGGAGCAACAGGAGACATTCTCTCCCAGGGGAATTCCCAGTTGATGACTAGCAGCTGAATTACAACACTTACAACAACAACAACAGATTGTGATTCAAAGTGGATGCCTCCAAATTTGTTCCCACAGTGTGCTTTCTTCTTTTTTTTTTTTTTTGGTCTTCTGTTTTCCTTTTTCCTTTTGTTTTAAATCTTAGATGACATATTAGTTTCATTAAAAGCCATAGTTTCACCTTTTCTTATTGTGTCTTTCATACAAACATTTTCATTTACTTGAAATCACTATCACAATTCTCTTGTTACAAATAAGATATTTAGGTAACCATGCACTCTGTCTTGTGGTTAACTTTATTACATTAGGCAGGCATACCATGTACATTTTTCCACTATAAATCAATATGTTAAAGAAGGCATATTTTCTCCCATTTTCATTGTAAAGCTAAATTCAGAGTTAATGGTCCAAATCAACACAGAGTGATTAAAGTAATCCTGAAGTAGTAGTAGTAATAATAATAATAATAATAATAATAATAGAGCAGTAGGAAAATAATACAATAGCTCCTAGATTTGGAACTGAAATAATCCTGCATACCTTTGTCTATGTGCTTGCACTTATCAGGAAATTTTCATACTAAATACTAACACCTGTAGAAAAGGAATTTTGACAGTAAAGGTTTCTCAGGCTCAGGAAGGAATTGATCAAACCAGAGCGAGAACCAAAGCTCTGCACTTACTCTCTGAATAGCCAATATTTCAGTGATGATGATGCTCATTTGGAGCATGTTCAAATCTTTGGTCCATCAGCTTGGACTAGGGTCCAAATGAGTCTCCTTGAAACTGTTAGTCAGCTACAGTTCTCTGTTTTCTAAAAGTTCTGATTTCATTCTAACTCTGAAAATGCAGGTTTTAAGAGGAATAGAAAAAGGAAGGAAGAGCTAATTTTTTTACATTGTTATGTTATGTCAGGTGGCTAGTCTGAAATTCAGGGGCGGGATGATAAGCTCAGTTGGTCAAGCATGGTGCTAATAATGCCAGCACCATGGGTTCAATCCGGGTACACACCACTTAAGAGTTGGACTCAATTATCCTTGTGGGTCCCTTCCAACTCAGAAGATCCTGTGATTCCATGGCAGTGCCTCTTGGGTAGAATGACCACTGAAGTAGGTTCCATTTGAAAAAATGGAATTGAGTCAGTTTGCAAAACCCAGTGCTAAAAAATTAACTAATTCCCATGTCAACCTGTCCTGCGTGGCCAAATTTCACCTTGAGATACTCCAGTGCAGATGAATTGAATGCAGATAGGTTACATTAATATCATTAGATAAAGGCTTGACATAAACAATAAAAATCTGTATGAAAAAGGATTCACTATGCTGTACAATTACTTGATCTAATGAGGGTTTTATTATGTCAATCCCATGGAATAATGCAGTACTTTTCCTGTTCCATCACTTTTTGTTCACCAGTTTAATTTACAATGATATAAGTCTTCCAAAAGTTACTACAAATAAATAATCATTAGGATTTTTTCCCTAGTATAATGGAGCTCATCATCCTCTCTCCTTTAACAGGGTCAGGGTTGTGAAAGTAGTAGCCTAGAAAATGTTGAAATGTAATAAATATTGCTCCATCAATATCTATAAGCATTCTTCAGTTTTGCTTTTTTTTACCAATTACTGTCATAACAAAAATATTGCTAAAACATGATTTTCTAAGTACTTCATTGTAGTGGTTTAGATTCACCAATTTGAGTTTCCCAGCCAATGCACCAAATAATTCATTAGAGTGATTATTGCAGAAAGTAGAGATCTTCAAACCCATCCAAATTCATCTCGATAAAAACATAAACAGAGGCCAGCTAAATGCCTGTTTTGTCTCACATTGTTGCACACTTCTGAATAAGAAAGATTTTTGCCTTTTTTTTCCCTTTGCTAGCTCTGATATTCTAAATACCAAGCTGGATTTATGCAACCTTTGTAGATACAACATATTTCTCTTTTATGATCTTATTTCTGACTTTTTCAAGATATTGATTTTATGTCAGAATGCGATGATGAGCTCCTTCTCTAGGTGGCTGGATGTACTAGAAAATGGTCTAGTGTTTATGCCATGGCTTCTTTTTTCCTGGCCTGAAAATTTTATTTATGTCTGCACAATTAAATCAACTCTATTCCTTCATCTCTCCCTCCTGTTACTGTGGATACAGAGAGAGTGGGTTTGTGCATTCTCATTTGAAGTTGTAACTAACACAACAAAGTCAATAGCATTTTACACCTCTGGTTTTCCATGCTTTCTTCAGTCATATCTTGGCATCTCTGCACTTTCTGAAGATCAAGTGCAGGCATTGCAGGAATGAACATTTAATAGCTTACAGAATAGGTGTAATAAGGTAGCAGATCCAGAGGAGAGGAAAATTAAATACTCCTGAGTTATTTTATTAAAATTTCAGTTCTTCAGAGTTTATAGTTGTAGGTAGAGATGGAATTCCAAAAATGTAATTTCAGAGTACTTTTACAGAGTTTGTTGCTTGACTACTGAAAGCTGTAACCATCACAATAAAATCATGGGATGCAGTACCTGAATAGCATATCCTACAACAGCATAATATGTTTTACAAATAAACTCTAGTAGAATCAGGCAGATTAATCCAGTCCTACTTAATAACACTGCAGGCTCTGCATGCATCCAGTAGTTCTTTTTTTAATGTGCATTTAATAAACGTCATACTCTATGATGAAGTAGAATATTTTATTAATTTGATCTCAATTCTACAGAATCACATGGGAAGACACTGATTGATTCCTTAAGCAGAAAGAAACTACTTAATAAAATTCAGCCTATGTTCTTTAGCTAAGTACATTACAAACAATGTTTTCACCCCTAAAGTTCTCTTCACTTCAGGATGCTGTGAAATAACTCATGGAAGCCTTTGACAGCTGGAAGTTCAAAACCTCACAGAAGGTGCTGAATGAATTGCTGGATTCAGTTTCTTGACTGTACAGTGCAGGTGGCAGGACCTTGTTCTTTTCTGTCTCTATCACAGGGAAGAACACGATTTCAGCACTTTATAATTTAATTGTAACACTTCCTTTGAAGGTGAAGGATTTGTGGAAGCTGATTTTCAAACACTTATTTAGATAGAAACTGGTCCACTTCAGACACAAAGAATTCTTGCATTTTAGGAGAAAAGGGCAAAAAGGACATGCACAATTAGATGGGAAAATCAAGATTAATGAGTATGACAAAATCCCTCCTGATCCATAAGGCTTGTGTTTGCTTCTTACTAGCTTTCTCTAAAGACTCTTCTTGTCCTCACCTCAGTCAACAAAAGATACTGCTTGAAATCCACATGCTTTTCATGACTTAATAAGGTAGGGGAGATGTGTGCAGAGCAAGAATATACTCATTTTATCTTTCTAGAGCGTTTGAAAATTCTCAAATTTTCCAGAATATTTACAAAATCATGCAAGAAAAGAAGTATGCTTTACAACAGTGAGTTTTCTTTGGATTAAGATCAAAGACTTTGAATTCGAGTGTGTTAAAATATACATTGTTTGAATGTACAAAGCTTTCTACAACAACTACCCTTGAGCATTTTTGTTTTCAAAACTCACAGTTGGAAAATTTGACAGTTTTAAATATTCCAGTTTTTCTCTAGAACACTGATAAGGAGAATGAGTAGCAGTGTGCCAGGACAAATTAACCCATTAGTTAACAAATTTATTACCAAATTAATTATCAAATTAACCATTATGCATTAACCCATAAGGAAGAAAATTTTCATTTGGCTCAGAAGGTTTTCCATTAGACATAGTCTTTGACACATGTAACTTAGCCTGTCTTAAGTTCATTTAGTACATATACATTGATTTTGTATAGCCTTATTTTTAACTATGGATCACATTGTTCCAGAGCCACATATTTCTCAGGAAAATATTTTACCAATGTAATTTTTTTTTTGGTCAGTTTAGGTTTTAAGTTCAATTATTCAATAAATACGTGACCAGATTTAATTGATCATTGTAGCTCTTTCTTGTTTTTAGGTAAGGGGATTCTGCACAGCCCAACAGGACACTCTATCCAGGTGTGATGTCAGAGACACCGACCTGTTGGTAGTTTCATCTTCAATTTTTCCCCCTATTAATATTGAAACAATATTTTTTTAATCTTCTCAACATGTTCTTTTATTCTAAAACTAGTGAAAGGGTAGAAAACAGTGACCCAGGGAGGTCGTTAAAAAACTTTTTTAAGGTTTTTTTTTTAAAAGAACTTTTAAACATTTCTGATGCACTTCCCTCCCCCCCGCCCTCCATTTAAGAAATATTTCAATTTGGGGCATATGTTTAAATTTCTCAAGAGTTATGGCTGAATCTTTATCTTTTCAGCAGTATCTGCTTAATGTTGATGGCAAGAAGAATTGGGATAATTATTTATATACAATTCTTTAGTTAAAGAGTCAAATTTTTGCAAATAAGTATAGCTATGGTCAGACCATTATCACATACCTCCTTAAGATTATTATCATACCTCCTAAAACTTCTTTCTTCTCCAGCAACATTCATAAAGTCTGTGTCAAATCATTCACTGTCCTGTGAACACCAAATATATTTTTGCTTAAATAAAAGGAAAATAAAAAAAAAAAAAGAGAAAATGTCTCTTGATATGAATAGCAATTTTCTAAAGAAATTACAAATAAGAGTTGTCTAGTCAGATAACGGCTCAAAGTTTCACTTCAGTTCATCCACTGCTCTGATTCTCATCCTGTAAGCATTCCAGATAGTCAGAAGCAGTTTTCTGCCCACCATACAGAATGCTCAATTCTCCACTGAAGATCCTGAAGGAAAATGGAACCCTTGGGCAGGTCCAGGCATCTCTGTCTGAACTCTTCTGTCTGCTACAACTTAGCCTCTGCTTTCACTCCCAGTCCAAATGATTCTACTAATGAATTTAAGGTCTCTCTCATACAACCTTAGATTCTTCAGAGTACCCAGGGCTTTACTATAAGCATATAGATAACCACCAATTACTTATTCAAACCTATTTCCAGATGAATGCATAAATCTCAGTAGACAGAACTGTTGGTAAACATAACTGCAATGTATGGTAGTAAAGTCAGTTAGAAGTGATCTTTGTGCCCTAGGAAGAGAACATGATTAAATTATTTTAACCTTTAAAGCTAACTTTCTGTCTGGATTTCTTTCACCTGGGCAAAAGTCTACATTTTGCATTCCTAAACCAGACTCAAAAGTTCTCTGGTGTCAGAAATTTACTGGCCATGAGCATGTTTATAAATTATGATCAGACTCTTTCTTATGTTTTGCTCAGGCTATGGACAGACTTTTGCATGGCAACTATTCATCTTGACAGTTTTATCCTACAGTCAGACAAAGTAAAATTTATTGTCTTTCTGGGAAGAAATTAAAAAGCAACTTCATGTGCTTATCACCTTAATTTTACCGAATACATTAAGCTTCTAAATTCTCTAAAATTCACTACAGAATGGAAGGGGTGGGAGGCTTCCCAGCTCATTTCATGCTTGTAATTCTCCTTCAATTTTTTTCCAAACATATTTTCAAAATCTAAATATTTGCCTTGAACATGTACATTCCAGTACATATCTCAGTAATGTTCTACATAAAGAAATAATATCCTCAAACCAGTTTTATGTAATATGATCCAGTGGATTTTTATTTCTCTGAGATAAATAAATCTTCACATGCTGCCCTCCTTATTTAGAACATAATTTTTTAAAAAAAGGCACAAAGTATGCAATCATCTTAAGTCTCTACTGATGATTACATCATCAGGATCTTAATATGAAAATCAACCCAAAACAAAAACAAAACCAAAAATAAAATAAAATAAAAAAAATTTAAGCATACAACATCAAACTAAATAGTCACAATGCAAATACTGATGTCTTTTCATTCAGTTTTTTCTTAGATACTGAATAAGCCATAAAGGAAAGCTGACTTTGATGACATTATCCAGATTTCATTTATATAAGCTAAGCAAACTCTTTTCAGACACAATGTTAATAACAATATTTTTCCAGAGAAGTACAATTCTAGCATCTAGTGTGAAAAGAATGTTATATTAGATATTTCTCACCATCACTGCAGCCTCCATCTCCCTACAGTGTCCTCTACTGTCTATAGTGCCTCTTGCTCCCACCCAAATACAGTGCTTTACAATGTAAAACAAATACATGAAGGAAAGTATTTCCTCCACAATGTAACATATTGGATCTGTTTTCAGCCTTAAACTTATACTGTGTTTTTGACCGGTACTGTTGACTGCCTCCCCAATAATATACAATACTAGTATTCAAAGTTTCCTAACAAGAGCAGAGAAAATACTAAGTTATGGATATATTTTTCACATGGAAATGATTTTTAGGTTTTTTTTTGTAGAGATAGCCCATGTTATATAAGGCCTCAGAATTTGTGACATCTGCTACTAATGCAGCATATGTTGTACTAGGGCTACTTGAGGAGATGTTACACTAGCATCAAAATGTTTACTGATTCATAGCAATACATTATGCCTGCTTACTTGCCCTTTCATACCCCCACAGGAATTCCATCAGAGATTTCTACATTGCTTCTGCTGCTATACAGTTACTGTACCAATTGGAGCATACTCAGCTGTTGTACCAGCTCCTGAAATGCCATGCTGTATGACGTCATTATTATATAGTAGGTATTACATGCCAGCTCCATGAAAATCTTGCAAAAAAGTTTATTAATAAAACAACATTCATGATCCCACAAACCAAGTTTAACAGAAAATTACTATCCACCAAAGTAGTTTCCGGAACGACATTTTGACAAAGCACCAACAGATATTGCATTTGTTCACAACACGGAGCTGCAGGAAGGAAAACATCCAAGAAGAAAATTCAGAGATATTGCAGGCAGCTTAAAGAAGGAAAAAATAAATCAAATGTCTCACTTTGTCATGGCACAGTAACCTTGTGCCCCTCATCTCAGATAAAGCCATCCACCTCACCACAAAGATTTTACAGTATATTCTGAGTTGGAAGAGTTCCACAAGGATCAAATCCATCTCTGAAGTGAATGGCCCGTATGGGTATCAAACCCACAGTCCAGGTGTCACTAACACCCCATTCCCACCAACTGAGCTAACGTTAGACCCAGACCTCATTCTCAGAAGGGAAGCTACAGTGATTTCAATGTTATGTGGCGGACAATGACATTTAGCCACCAAATGGACCGTCTTTGCCTGTAAACTGCCATACTTTCTTATTTCATGGTTTACCCTTTTTCTCTTTCTCAGTTATCCAGTTCTCCACCATTTGCTTATGAGTTCCCCTCCATTTTGGTACATTTGAGGATATTTCTATAGATATAAATTCAAACAAATGGTTGTGCAGGAAGAAAACACAAATGATGAAATGTCCGGCTGAGCAGCTAATGGGAAAAGAAAGAAGAGGAGTCAAGAGAGAAAAACATAGAGCGTTCAGTAAGAAAAAGAAGTATAGATAAAGAGCTGAGTAGAAGGAAAAAAAGGAAAGAGGACTGAAAAATAACTGGAAAGAAGAATAAGGTAAAGAATAAACAAAGAGTAGAAAGGGAAGAATGAAGTGAAAAATTTGAAGAAAGGTAACAGCTGCATGTCAGATATTCAACTGAAAAGAACTGAGATGAAGTGTTGTGATAAATAACATTGAAATAAAATATCAAAGACAAAAGCTTATGGAAGTAGACTGAGAAAGCAAGTAGGATGACAATGAAAAACAATTACTAAAATGAGAGCTACATTTTGCTATGGCATGAGTAGACATGAGAAGTTTTGAAATATAAATAGCATTGAGAGAAGAAAGAAAGTTTTAATCCTGCATTCACACATATCTATTCCCATTACTAAAATACTGCCAGTTATCTAACACAAACATGTAGTACAGGCAGGAGCATGTGCATCAAACTTCAGTGGACCATGAATAAAATAAAAGTGATTGCAGCCATTGTAGTCTCACTTCATTTTCTTCAGCTCTTGGGTGAGAGAGCAGAATTACTGTGTATGTTATTTTAGTGTCTACACTCATCCTGCTATGTCACTACATTTTCATTGTTTGAAGCAGCTTTATGATGAGTGACATATTTATAGTGTTTTCCATATTAGGTTTTTTATTAAGTGGCACACTAAAGTAGCAAGAAAAATCCATATCAAATGAGCCTCCATTTTTAATGGTTTACTGCATCTGCTCTATTTTCTGACTGCTATTTTGTTTAATGGGAGACTGAGATTCATGAATTTTTTTGTGAAATTAACATCTTACTGGAGAGTGTTCTCCTTGAACTACATCTAACTATAATAAATCCAATCACGCTTTACCTTCGTTCCTCTACACCTGGACCCTGAATAGCCCTCTGTATAACTAATATCTGTTCCTGCACTACACCTATTTCCCATCTTCCCAAGAACTTAGTTTTGTGCTATTTCATTTCTGTGATCTGTGCTGTTCAAGTGATCCATTTTCAGATAAATCAAATATTAGGGCAGGTACTGGTTCTTCACAGGTGCCTTTTCTCAACAGCTGCTGCAGACTTGGGCAATCTTGACTATAGACTTGGATAATCCAGAATGTTCCAGCATACTGCAAAGTCAGATATACTATCTGCCCATACTGTCTGAAATTAATATTGCAATTACTTAGAAACTGGTTTTTTTAATAGTCTGTTTTCCAGCTCCACAGTGTGCCCTTGCTTGTATGAATTCATGCATTGGGATGATCAGGGTGGAACCATTCTGTCTAGCAGAGGGCAGAGCAGAAGCTGCAGGAGCACACACAGTCTCACAGATTCATCCTTTATCAACTGGCAGTTCACGTGCACACTACTTATGGCACTTAAGAAAAAACACACTGCCGTCCAAACAAAGGCAAATTGCTTCAACAGAACCTGTACCTGTGGGAGAATGTGGTCACAGAATTGCTGGAAAAGTTCATCTGCCTCCCAGATTAGGACAGACACGTCCAAATCCAAATGAAATGTGCTATAATCATCACTCAAAAGTTATCAGAGTGGATTTTCATAGCTGCATGAAGTAACCAGTGTGATGCCAACCAGTGAAGTACCCAACAGCACTGTGGTAAAATTTTCTACTTCAGTAACCAGTGCAGTTTATTCAAATGTGACCAAGCTGGCTGAAATAGTAGCTAGCATTTAGATAATGCAGATGTGAACACCTTGAGGACTTTAATCACAAGCATGTGCCATGTTTTTTCTGGAACAGCCCACAAAAAACCCCACATCAATTACAGATGTTACTAATGCTTCATAGATGTGCAGTAACTAGGTAAAGTGTTTCCCTAGAAACAAGGTTGCCAATGCTTCTGTCCATCCTACATAGTGGAACAGAAATCCCAAGCAAACTATCCCTTGAACTATTCCATGATTTTATTTTTATTTTCTCAGAAGAACACAGGTTGTTCAGGAGAGCTTGTGTCTTATCTAACATATATGCAACGTAGATGACCTGGGATTGCCTGGGAACAAATCCAGAACTAGATTGTTTAGCAGAACAGGGGTTCACCTGAAGAAATATCTGTGCCTTCCTCACATTCTCCATGCTTCTTTTTCAATTAGGTTCTGTCCTGACAATCCACAGTCAGGCAGAAGGTTTGATGAAACTGTTGGCAGTTGGAGGCTGGAGGTAGCCTGAGTGCCTGGCAAGCTGAAAGCAAGGTAGAGTGGCTTACAAAGCCATTTGTCTGACAGTGTAGCCAACACCATCTGTACTACTGTGACCTGCTGTGCCCCAGCACAGTATCTGGGTCAAAATTTACACCAAAAGTGAAAAAACTCCACAATCACTTCTAATTCAGACACATCACACAGACAACTGTGCACCCATAATTTCTGGGGCAGACACAATCAAGTGGACTGAATGCCCACTGCCAATGTAACTGAAGCAGTATAAGATGGAATTTGTTACAGTGTTACTGCCCTAATTTTTACATTCTGGTAAAAACAAAATAAATCTTGTCACTTTCTTTGCTCCACAATTCTTGTAATTTAAAAGATAATAACAGTTAGTGGAGGAGCCAGTGCAGAAAGGTATGCTGCTGGACCTTATGGTAGCAAACCAGGAAAGTCTGGAGATGTGAGAATTGGGGTATGCCTTGACTACAACAACCACGAGATCAAGGCGTTCGGTATCCTGCAAGGAGTCAGACAATGAAAAGGTTACACACCCGAGATTCAGGACAGCTAACTTTGCCCTCTTTAGGGATCTTCTTGGAATATTCATATGGGGATGTGCCCTAGAGAATGTATGAGAAATTAGCAAAAGAGGCATGAGACCTGCATGGATGAACAAGGAACTCCTATGAAAATTCACACATAAGCAGGAGATACATGAGGTGTAGGGGACAGGATGCCTGGGATGAATATAGGAAAGTTATCAGAGTATACAGAAATGAAATGAGAAAGGCCGAGGACCATTTGGAATTAAATAATGTTAAGGATGTCAAGAACAACAAGAAGAACTTTTTCAATTAATTTGAATATAATTAAATTTCAATATAATTTAAATTAATAACAAAAGGAATACTAAGGAAAATGTGGATCCTCCACTGAATGGAACAGGAAACTGCCCCAGAAGTTTCAAAGAAAGCTGAGTTACTGAACACCTTTATTCTTTCAGTCTTCACTGCCAAGGCAAGCCGTCAGGAATCCCTGACCCAGAAGATCATGGGGAAGTTCTGGAGGAAGGGTGACTTTCCATTGTTTGAGGAGTTTCAGGCTAGAGACCATTTAGTCAAATTTGACATCCACATATCCATTGGCCCTGATGGAATTCACCCAAGGGTGTGAAGGGAACTGGCACACATCATTGTTAGGGCACTCTCATCTTTGAAAGGTCATGGCAGCCAGGAGAGAAGCCTGGGACTGGAAGAAAGTAAATGCCACCACAATCTTCAAAATGGGTGAGAAGGAGGAACAGACAAGTCAGCCTCACCTGGAACAGCACATTCTGGAGGCTGTTTTAATCTTGTAGAAGACAGGAAGGTAATCAGGAGTAGTCAGTATGGATTCACCAAAGGGAAGTCATACTTAACCAGCCTGATCACTTTCCATGATGGGATAACTGGCTGGAGAAATGAGGGGAGAGCAGTGGGTGATGCCTACCTGGACTTCAGCAAGGTTTTCAAAGGTTTCCCATGGCATCCTCACAAGTGAGCTCAGGGAGGGTGAGCTGGATAAGTGAATAGCAAGGTGGATTCAGACCTGGCTGAGTTCAGAGGCTTGTTATCAATGGCACAGGTTGAAGACCTGTCACTGGTGGTGTTCCCCAAAGTTCAATATTGAGTATTGTTTAGCTTATTATTTGCCATATGGACACAATCCTCAGCAATGTGCTCTAGGATGATCCTGTTGAGCAGGGAAGTTGGACTGGGTGGCTTCACCTATGATTCAGTAAAAAACTAGCATGAAATATCTCCTTTGGTAGTCAAAACACAATCTGCTACAGGTTTTTTTAAGATATCAGGACCCATTTGCAAAACTCTTAAAGGTACATTCATACTCACCTTTGAATTACTTTAAATTTAAAGGAAATGATACTTTGATATACTTTAATTGCATCATACAGTAAAACCTCACTAATCTGCATTCCAATTCTGTATAAAGAGCCCAAAATTCCCTTCAATTTCTTCCAGTGTCTACTTTAAAGACTTTCTTTCTATAGATTGTGTTCCACTATGCATACAAACACAAACATGCTCATTGCTGGAACACCTCAGCAATAGATATGGATGATGATGAGGAAGAACAGATCATGCTGACCTGTGCTATTTTCCCAAATGGTCACTTGTTTTTCTGCAGGTGTCCCCTTGACCATAAACTTTGTGGAGCAGAAATAATTTTTAGCATCATAACACATTAGATATTCCACTAGCTCTTAATAAAAGAAAAACAAAAATGCAGATAATTATAGCCAAATTACAACCCATAAAAGGAATTAATGAAACTTTTGTGGATTAACTACCCTCTGGTTTTCATTATTTATTCACTTTGATGCTAATTTGCAAAATTCTGTAATTCACCATAGCTCTCCCTATCATTAATGCAAATTAAGAAGTTTCTACTGTAATGCAGTTATTATTATCTTCCCTTGCATATATGCACATATTTCGCTAATTAAAACATGCTGTATTTGTAAAAATCAGATTAGCAGGTATAAAGGAAACAGAAAAAATGAACAATGTACTCAGCTATTTAGATTAAAAGCTAGGAGCATTGAGAATGACAGAGGTCTTTTTGTGTGTTTAATAAAAATTAGGCAAATGGAAGAGAAAAATTTTAATATGATTTCAGTGGAGGTCTTTCAGAAGCACTGCATGCATATTGTATCCATTGAGGATTACTAACAAACCACCAATCCATTTGTACACATTATACAGTTATATACTACATATGCTAAGTTGTAGAAGTGAAAAATAAAAAAGTAAATAAACACCACTTCATAGATCTCAACATAGAATAAATAATATTTTTCCTTCTTATCAGTCAAGCTGCCCTTATAACATGCATGAATTGTATTCATTGATGTCAAACGTTACTTTGAATACTGTAGTTTCTCAAGAACAGAATTTTAATATGAGAAATGTTCTAAGACAATGTTCTAAGACAAAATTCTCTATTCAATAGCAACTTAGGAAACATGAAGAAAGGAAGTCAAGATATTAAAAAGTGATTTTTTTTTTTTTGATTTTGTTTATATAGTCAATATTTTTCATTTCCAGTGACTTCATGAATTTCAGAAATTTGTAGCTTAAAAGATGATTTTTCTTCTAGATACAAATGAGGGTTGTAATGTCACATTTGACAGTTACACAATTTTCTGATTGAAAAGGGATATCAAGCTCACCTAGCCTATAATTCATTTGTATTGGCTGGACATTTGATATATTTTCCAGTATTTAGGAAAATACCTGAATTTCCAGTATTTTTCATTTTCTCTTTCCATTTCCATTATTTCCAGTAGTTACCATTTTCACAGTTGGATTAGTTACACTAACACTCCCATCAAGATTAACTGAAGAGAATGGCAACATGTATGTCATGTAAGAAATTTCCCTCCTCAGGTGTCTTCTGCTGTCCTGTTACCTTGCTTTCATGCTCAAGCTCAAACCTCTCAGAGGTCCAGAGTGAATGTGTGTTGGCTCACACTTCTGTTCAAGTGCAGAACAAAGCATCTGTATCCTCAGACAAGTACGAGGTCAGGGGCCAGCAGCACGGACTGTCCCATGTTTTATGTCCCAATTCTGCAGACTGAAAGCAACAAGCAGTTGATTGGCACAGCAGGACTTGCTCATGCACCTACAGACTTCACCAACCTGCATTAGCAGGATCTTGTTACTGTGACTTTTCCAAGTGGTGTGTGATGCACCAGCTGCATTTACATTTTCTTAATCCATGGTTTTATGAATTGTCTCTGCAAAAACAATGAGCATCTTCATCTTGTTGACGTTTTTGGGATGGCAGCATTGTCAGTTCCCTTAGGAGGAAGAGCAGAATGCTGTAGTCAGACAAGGAAGACTTGGGAGAAAGCTGTAACACAAAAGATGAACACTATTTTTAGGATGAAAAAAAGAAACAATTATCTGGGATGAACCTGACCCCAAAAAATGAGAGTACCTGTACCACAGGACTTAGCATAAGATGGAGGGGAGCCAGGAGGGTGAAAAAAGTGGAAAAACCGCTGGTTGAATTAAAAGAGGAAGAGGAAAGAAAGGAGTGGTTGACTATTGGAGAAGCAATAGTAGGATATGGATGAGGAAACTGCAGTGTATAATGGTTTATAGCAGTGGAAGTCCAGCCTATAGAATTGGGACTTATGTATATGATGGGTCTTGCTGCACATTTATGTGTATTGATATAAACTCTCTTTCCTCTTCCTGTCTGCAGAAAGGACAAGCCAGGTGGGTCTGCACTAATGCACTATTTTCTCGGTATTTGCACCTGCAGAGTGATGCAGAGTTCCTCACCAGCACGTAGTGTGTAGGCACAGCTGCATGTATCTTCACAGATACAGAACCTTTCTGGTGAGCAGCACTATACAAATGTGATTTGTGGCTCTGAATAGCCAGGAAAAGTATAAGAAAGGAATGCTCTTTTGCCATATAATCATGGATATAAACATGTGATGATGGGCACTGATGACCCAGAGAGGAGCTGTCTGCCTGCTAGAAAGACCTGTCAAAAGTGTGGATCCCAGCTAGGTAGCTGCTGCTGAGGTTGTATTTGGCTTAGAAAGATGGGACCTTTTCAGACACTGACAAAACCTAAGGCACCAGGGTAATTTCAAAACTAAAAATGTCTGCTTCTTCTAGCAGAAACCTTTAAACAAAAATGTTATCTTTTGTATAACTAGTGAGAAAAATGAGTTTTAACAGAGTAGAAGTAGAGCTACCTCATGTTGTAAAACATCTTGGCATGTTATAATCTGAGCTGAGGTAAAGTCTCAAGAACTAAAATGTACATATCTATTTTATGCCTTGTGGTGAAAAAAAGGTAGCAGAGGCAGAGATAAGTTTTTCCCAGAAGAAAAAAAAGGCATTTTGATCTTAGTCTGATGAGGAGAAAAAGTTCTGAGGCATTGCTCCATGCTATTACCTGAGTATTTAATGTGTGAGGCCAGGAAAGTACCACATAATAGCAAGCTTGCACAAACAGCACCAACAGCATGCAAGCCTGGAGATTCTACTCCAGGCTTTTGTACCCTCATAAACAAAATAAGCAGACAGAACAGCCTAAGGGATTAGATATCACGAGGTCAGTGCTGTGTTGAATATGGGTGGACTAAAGTGGAAAAAGAAACCATGGGAATTAGAGATGAGTGTGATCTGTGGGGAAGTAAAGCTAGTAGGTGAAGTAATTTATTTATTGGTTGAAAGGGTTGTGGTCCTTTGTCAGAGAGTTTATGTAAAAGACAGACAGAGAAATAAATATTGTGGGACAGATAATACTAGTAGTGAAAGAGTCAATGAGAGGAAAATCTTTTGCCAGTTAAAACAATATTACTATTTATCAATTAGCATATTCCTAAATTTGAGGATCACTAATGACTTAATTCTGAATAATTTGAACATATCCCTACCATCTGCATACTTGAGAGCTGAAATTTTCCTGTTCTGAAGTGTTTTCTGTACAATTTTATTCCACCTTGGAGGAAAAGAGAGAATCTCCTAGGATAGGAAAGGTGTTAAAATCTCATTGTAAAAAGAGTCAGTGTTGGAGTAGCAAGGACCCCTAACCTCGAGCTTGCAAATGAAGACAAAGAGGTGAAAGGGTCCCACTTTTCTGGAGGTTTGTGCTTGTTACTCATGTGTACCTTGCAGAGTTTCTCAGCTGATGCCAACCAGCAGAGCCTGTCGTTGCTATAAATGAAGCTGCATTAATATACTCCCACAGAGAATTAGTCTCACAGTGTCTTAAATGTACTAGATTGGGAATGAATGTGGTATTACATTTGAATTCCAAAGGAGTCCTGCATCATTTTTTCCTTTCTTATCTGACAGTTGGCAAGTTGGAGACATGGTATGTGAAAAAGAATAATGTTACACTTATTTTGAGCAATTGACAGACGTGGCTGGAAGTCTGATGTAATTAATACCTTGATAATAGGGCTTTAGTAAGTTAGTCCCAATAGATTCACAACCTAAAGAGAGTGCCAAGATACTAACAATAGTTAAGGTACTTTTATTAGCTAACAAATTCCATTTTTAGCTTTATTTTACCAAGAAGATTTAAAAATGCATTAAACTCAAAAGAATTAAGGAGATCTCTTAAAACACAAGTGAGTGGAGAGGAAATGGTTGCAGGAACCTGTGAATACCATCTCTGAGCAGAAATAGCCTGAGATACTTATCTTCATATCCATTTCCTTAGCAACACCTTGAGAATTTTCCTTAAGATAAGTATTCAGATATAGGGAATTTTTTCGTCTTTCTCTTCTAGGGCATTTGTGAAAGATGTGCTGCCACACCCAGTAGGGAAAAGCAAAATATCAAGTTCAAATGCATAAATAAAGCTGCAAAGTAGGGCCAAAAAGCATATAAAAGTTCTCCTTATTTTGCTTTGTTTCATTCCTAAAGCAGTAGGAGTATATATATATATATAGAGTCTATATATAGTATATATATATATATCTATATATAGACTTAAGGAGAAGGGATGTCTTCATAGTGACAGAAATTCAAAACTTATAGGAAGACCTTTTCTGGGGGTGACTCCTTTCTGCATCAGCCAGCAAGTGGAGTGAAGTTCAATTTACATTTACACTTATACAGATAATACAGTTCCATTCCAGGAAGAATTAATTATTGGATATGTTATTTTTTACTTGTTTTACAGCATCTTTATGGATTGGGGTGTCAGCTGAGCTGAAAAGAAACTTTGCAGTAGATCCAGCAGTGAGCTCAAGCCTTGCTCTGGTGACCTGCCAATTACCACCAGCAAGCAGCTCAGCCATGATAACCTACCTGGTTATCTGTATAATAATATACAATGGAATTTCAATAATATACAACTGGAATTTCCAGTATTTGGGGAAGGCAGTAACACAGGTGCTGACCACTCCATATTTTTATGTAGTTTTGTTTGATTGTCCGGTGTGCCTCTATAGAATGTGTTATTCAGGCTCACACACATAGCAGAGAGGTTCTCACAGCAATAGGAACCTTCTTCAACTGGGCACTGTGCATGCATGTTATTAGAAACAGTCCCTGTCTAATAAATCTTTAGTCTCATTACAGAAAATAAGGAGAAGAAGGAAGTATTTTGTAGGAATTTTGAGAATTAATAAACAAAAACAGTTAGGTGGAAATACAGGTGTTGAAGTGAAGGCAGGTAGTGTCATCACAACAGAATAGCAGAGTGCAGCAGCACTGAATTTGGTGAAACCACAGATGGTGAACCCCTGCTGGAATGTGGAGAGGGAAGGATGTGGTCACAAGGACGGGCTGAAGTGCCTTTCAATGTAAAACCCTTCATGAGTGGTAAAGGGACAAGTAGGACCACGCATCCCCTGGTAAAAGGGGAATATAATAAGATTTAGGCTAAGGGAGAGACTCAAATATGTATGAGAAAAAATTAAATTATAGATGTTAAAGAGGGAAGGAATAAATTTTATAACAAATTGGGGAACATAAACAACACAAATCCCAAAGTGTGACATGGAATAAAGGGGAAAAAATTTCATCAGTCAGCATGGAGGTAGAAATTAAGATTGCAGGTTTCCTTTGGATATGTTTAGATCAAACTTGTAATGCTAGAAAAAGCAAAAGTCTGCCCTATGACTTTACAAGCAATTCTAAAATATGTTGATTTTCCTTTTGAATTATCTTCTTCCAGAAGTTAATTTTTATAAACAGTTTTACTAAGAAAGTTGATTAATCTACTTAATAATTTTGAACTTTCCTATTTATTTTCCAACTTTGAGAGGTCTTTTTTGCTTTCCATGTCTATTTGAGCAATAATTTCATTTGAAAGCTATCATCAGAGCGTGCTCCTGGCTGCTGTTCTTTATCTGCTGATGACTTGATCCTGTGGATATCAACTCCAAAGTGAGTGATGTTTAAATTATCTTAAATTTACAAAAGTCATCATATATGAAAAATGGTGATTTTACACTTTAAAGTAAAATAACTACATAAAAGTGTAGCTTATTCACATTTTGATTACTATTTGAATTATTTCACTTCTTTTTTCCCTGAGTTCACTTAAGCCTAGGATTTGAGCTGATAAATCAATGCACTCCCCCACTAATGCTCTTAATGGGCACTCTCTTTGAAAGTTAAACATTCTAGTAAATCTCGCAAACACAGTCTTGAAAGGCTAAACACAAACTTGAAATCTTTCTCATGTTGGGTAAGGCTGTCTTGAGGTTGTCTTTCAATATAATTGCAAAAGTTACAAAGCCTTGAAACTAAAAATGTGTTATAACAACCAGTTTCATTGCTATAGTCACAATGATTGTTATGATACAAATACCCACCATTGCATTAACAGAGATTTTCAATTCCTGAGTGCATTATTTTTGGAGCCTTATAAGCCATCTCCTTTTCAAAGTTTCAGAAATATTCTTAGTTACATAACAAATGAACAAACAGCACAATGTTCTTCTGCAGATCCTTTCTTGTCAACTCACTGTGAGTAGTAACAGCTTCCTCTCATTGCCAAAAGACTTCATTTTTAATGCTCAGTTAAATCAAGTGAGCATGAACTAAATATTCAATGCACTCAGACTACCTGAGAAAAGTCTTTGTTTTAATCTTACTCCTTCATAGCTGCAAGGAGAGATCTTATTTAAATGTACAATGTGAATATAATAGGACATGAATTTTTAGGAACTTTCCAATTGTTTTTCTATCACACTACTCAGCCTATTCAATTACCTATCTAGTCTGAAAGTGCCAGTTGTCCCAAACTCTTTGATCTCCACTGACAGCAATTTCTAGCAAAGCAATTCACCCAGTGATTATGAAGACAGTCCGCACAACCAACTAGCAAAAAAACTGAGTACTACTTCACTGCCATGTGACTCACTTGCCAGCCTCATACTTAGTTCTCAAATATCTCAAACATTTCAATGCCTCCTTCCTCCTCTTGTCCCTGAAAAGTACGAAATAAATCTCCAACCAGTTTGCTATGTTAGAAAGCAAACTTTACTTTATTAACAGTGCTGGAAGCATGGGGATTGCTCATAAAGCAATGCATACTCATCAAACTAATAGAACAAGTTATATTCTTGAAACTAATACATATTCATCTCATTTGTATTACATATTCATTACATTGCCTGAACACATGCATTTATGCTAATTATTTCTATGGACTTATTCAGATATGGTTCTGAATCTTCTAATAAATCTCTTCTCCATGGGAGTGTCTCAAATATGTGGTCAGGTCATAATGTACTTCCCTTATCGTTCTTTGCTCTGACACACAATCCTTGTTCTCAAAACTAAGACATCTGCTAGTACCTATTAATCACTGATGTAGGTAAATAAGGGAGCAATTCCTGGCACAAGAATATTCATCACAGATATAGGGATCAAACACTATTGCACTAAAGTGAAAATGATTTTCCAACATCTTCCCCCACTGTTGCATAGACTCCTTTAAAAAAAATGGGAATTATGATCTGGTTATTAAAATTGTTAGAGAAATACCTCTACCCAGTTTAAGGTGCAAAGGAGACCATTTGTCAATGGCAATGGTATGGCTTTTATTTAACAGCAAATGTGAGGAGAGAGAGAAAAAAAATAAGATAAGGGGGGAGAAAGAGAGTAACAGAGAAACAGATTACGTAGAAAATATCGCCGTTCCATGGATCCCCATGGTGTCTTGTTGATCCTGTTCTTCTGGTCTTGGTGGTGAGAGTCCTGCAGAGCATAGAGTCCAATGGATTAATATATGCTGGGGCATGTGGGAATGCCCAGGTACCTCCCCTGGGAGGCCAAGTTTGACAGAGTCTCTTTCAACAGACTCTGGATCTGCTGCATCCCTTTGCATCACGTGCAGCCACCCCCAGCCAGGTGGAAGGCATGAGGAATCAGTCTCAGGGGTGGTTTGAGGATCTTTGGTGTTTTGTGACACCTCCTCAGCTGCCTCCCACATGAATGTCCTGTGGATGTGGCCTTGCCATGGTGGGTGTTTCCACCTGAGCCAGTTTGTGTGAGAGAGGGCAAGTGCTCGCTGCCTGTGACCAGAGGTTACACCGCACACCCAAAACTCTCCTCTTTCTCTTTGGCTGGGGGACAGTGTGTGCAAACCTGGCCTCAGCAAATGAGCCTGTGGGCTCATTTCCATCCTGAGCTCTGCCAGAAGTGATTTTCAAGACAGCTGCTGGGTTTGGCTTTCCTTGTGGATACATTCTTCTCCCTCAGCCCTGTTTACTTCTCCCTAGACCTGAGATAATTGGGCTCTAGTGTCAGCTTTATCTTATCTTAAGATCCCTTAGGCAGATTAGCTCACAGCCCAAAGTTCTAGTCAGGAGGAATATTCAGGGAAGGGTGGGCTTAGGTGGTCACAGCTTCTTTATGCAGTTTTGCCATAATGGGCAGAAAGTTCTTCATAACAGTGTTTAAACCATTGACCATAACATTTCAGTCTATCACACTTGTTCCATAATGCTCTCCTGAAAAACAACTGACATCTGTTACTGAATCCTTTTTAGAATTGTGGTACTCTAAAGGGACACCTGCTGTCATGGGTCAGACAGAAATCTGGGAGGCAGGAGTATCTCACACCTAATTTTGACATTAATTCATATTTTCCTTATGTTCATCTGTGAGTATCTCAATTTACCACAACTTAAAGAGCTGTGGCCTTGTAAACATGCTAATATTGTAAAAGGGAGCTGCTCTTAAAAGCAAATTAGAAAGAGCTAAAGGCATCTTCTGCAGTGAAACTGCCACTCACCAGGTCACAGGGGCACTACTTGAATTACTCAAAATGCTCTAAAAATTGTATGTACCTCCTACAGTACATTGCTATTAGGCTAAAAACACACTGTAATAAATGGTGAAACAAATACTGTTTCTTAATTTATGAGGATTAGGGGAGCATTTTGTTTTCACTCACGAGAATACTAATAATCATATTAACTCAGAAGATTATAGCTAAACAGAAGATATATTTAGAAATAATGCATGTAATTTCTGCATTGTGTATTTCAAATCCATGGAGAAAAACTACCAAATGAGGCACTGAGTACCAACAATGGAACACACTACAATTAGACAGCTCAGAGATTACCTCAAATGGACTTGATATAATGAGTTACTCACTTGCAAGGTTACACCCAAGGTGCAAGAGGGGGGGTATAAATATCACAAGATGATCACTTACACAGTTGAAATAGAGAACATCACAACAACAGCAATGGTCTAAGCCCCACAGGAAAGTGAAAAGTGCAATATGATACCTCTACTTTCTGCAGAGCTTTATTATTACTATTTCAAAGAAGAATCCTCCAGTGGAAGAAATATGTTACCCGGTTGTGCATGCTAGAAATCTAGCTCTTTGCTCCTCTTCAGCAGCCTGGTTTATATGGATTAAAAAATCACTGAGCTTCTTTGTGACTGAGAAACAGCATTCTTCATGCATTATGATTGAATAATTGAGCACATAATTAAAAGACTGTCACACTGTGTCAGTCTAAAGGAATTCTGGCCAAAAAATTCAAACAATCCACTACCATAAGACAGCACTTTTGTGAGTTAGTATCTTTCAAATCTGAATGTTTTGGAAAGTAGCTGACTTCAGGAATTGTAGTGAAATGTTTCAGCTTTGGATTTTGTCCTCCATATTTTGCTAAGTTGTTCTCCTTATTTGTTGTCATTTTTATTCAGGGAGAAGCATATAAAAATAATGCATTATCCTATGCACCAGTGATTCATGGTACATTGACAGTTTCAGCATCAAGCTCTCTAAGGCTTCATGTTTCATTCTATAAACAAACAAACTCAATGATGCATTCTTGCCTTCAGGTCCAGAGTAGACTTCTTGAATCCATCTATATTTTAAAACGTTAAAACATATATTTTATATAATTCTCCACAAAAATAATAAGTGGGACCTTTGCAGCAATACGCTCAGTGAATTTGTCAGTCTCTTCCTTTTCTTCCTGTCTTTAAGGATGATTCCCCTCTCTTAGAATAGGACTGTTACCAGCCAGAAAATTTCATAAACACTTTTTCTCTCAAGCCATATATAAAATTCCTCTGAAATTTCATTCTATTTGAATGGGATTTGCATATTTTAGTGTTATTTTTATTTTGTATGTTGGGTATAAAAGTGGGGTATTTTTACTTTTCAGTGTTAGTATTACATTGGATTGTACAGGATGACACAGGAAACAGGTTTGCTATCACCTCTCACCTTCAGCCTTAGTGATCTGAATTGCTGAATTGCTACAAAGATTTCCTGGCAGCAATTTGCTATCAGTGCTTTCTTTTTAGGGTTAATGTGGCTTCCACACTTTGAAAAGAGTAAACACAACTAGCTTTTATTAAAATGCATATTAAATTGAATCTAGCTGGGTAACACAACCACTCTTCTTCCCTTATAATGTATCTGATAAAGTTTTGCTTAACACAATAAAAGCACACCCTGGTCTGATTCATCGTATAATTATATAAATTATCCATTATAAATTGTCTCTGTCAGCAAAAAAAAATATAAAACAACTCCCATTGAATATCATAAGAATTAGCAGTAGAAGGCTTAAAATTCAAGAAAAGAAGTACTGAAACCATGGATCTTTCCCTCAGTATTTTAACTAATAGCCAGTAAGAATTAATTTTTGATTTATCTAAGTGAAGTACATGAAAATAGGCTTAAATCACAGGAAAGTTTTAAACAGAAAGGATGATGAAACACTGCAGAGAAAGGAGAGTTGGGAATGAAAAACCTGCTTGGCTGTGGTGTACAATGCACTATTAAGAGTTCAGGTTTCCTCTGGTGAGATACAGTTCTTCTAGAGATTACCACAGCTGCACAATTGCAGCATAACTTTTCCATACACAGCATTCTTGTAAAGGAGCTATAACATCTCTAAGACTGCTGTTTAGCTCAAATTTCACACTGGTGTAATTCCATATGGGCATTATGGGATAGAAGAGTAAAGAAACTATGAATGAAAGGATGGATCAAATTTAAAGAGAAAAACTTTAAGCTTGAGTGTAATAAATAGGTAGAACCAGTTTGAAACCAGATGCAGACACGAGGAGAGAACAAATCAGGGAAATGGCGCAAGAAGAATGCACTGGTTTTAGTCCAACATCTGTAGTCTACATTTAAGTGTTAAAGATAATAGTTTCATTATGTTCACAAGTATGATTTAAATAATGAAGCATTAGGAATATGAATGTCCCTACTGACTTGATCTGCCATTAAGGCTCTGCAAGAATGCAATGTGACAGTCTGGCAAATCAGTGATGTGAAAATTAATGAGTTTTCTCTATGCTGATCAACAGTTGCCCTAACTCTACCAGTGGGTGATTTATGCTCACCTTAAACATTTTAGGTGCTTAGTCTAAGCAAACTAAATGACATTTCTGCATAGGGGAATCTTGCAACACTTGGTCAGTTGTGTAAGATATGTTTTAGATTAATATCACCTTCTTTCTTTCAAATTTTCCATGTTCCCATTCTTTCTGTTACATCCCATATTAACACATTATCTTTTAACAATTCTATAAACACTGAAATTGTCTTAATCTTTCTGACCTTGCTATTGCAATCTGTAAATCCAGATTATTTTTTGCTTTACTATTTAAAAGTAGAAAATAAACATTAGTCCTAGTTCCTAATTGATTAATGTTTGGCACTCTTCAACAGCCAATTAAATGAGACAGTCTGGTGATAATTCAATATTCTCTTGATTAGGTGTGACTGAAGTAGACAAATAAACTCAGGTTGAGAATGCACAGTAAATTCAATGTAATTCAATAAAATCTGTATGGACAAAAATATTTTTCTCGAAGTAAGATACCCTGGTAGACAAAACACTTCCAAATAGTTGTTTAAACAGGAAATATAGGCTTCTGGGAAAAAAATCTTTTATTCAATCAAGCTACTTTTAATGTAGTTGTCATTAGGAGAAATTTCTTAGATCCAAGATTTAAAAAAAAAGAAGAGAGAAAGCACTCAACTACATCCTGAAGCTAACCAGGTAAAGTAACCAGGTAAATTTTTAGGCAAAGTATATTAGTAGGAATAGTACTTTATTCATTTTTCTCTCTCACACACAGATACACTCTTATATCAGTGGAATAATTTTTCACAAAGTTCAATTAAATAGCCTTACAACAAGCCTTCTTTATACCTGATCCTAAAGGATGTGTACTGACATTAAGGAGACAAAGTGCAATTCCCTGCTTTGAATGAGCTCTAATGATCAGGAGAAGCAGAAGGATGTGATCAGGCCAGCAGAGGTGAAATCCAAATCCCCACTTCACAGAGGCATGATGAGCATGTGTGCACATATATAAGCATGTGAATTTGTTTCCTTTTCAAATCAGCAATGTTCATAAGGATTGGGTTTTTCCCAAGGAAGAAATGAATGTTAGATACCTATCTGCACTCATATTTGACACAGAATTCATTTTGCTATATTTTCATGGTGTATTGTGTTCTTGATTAACCAAACTAGTATTTTATCAATTTTTAGTTATATCCAACTTGCCTTCCCCATATTTCTTCAAAAAATGCTACAGACACAGAATTAATGTTCTATTAAATATACAGGAATTAAAAAAGAAAAAAACTAAGTAAATACTTTTAATTTTTTCATGTTTCTTGCAGCTTTATTAAAATGCTTAGTTATCTAGACATTAATTCAATTTCTGAATCCCAAAGCATTAAAATTTTATCATTAGCATTTCTAACAGATCAAAAATATATCCTCTATAATCTCCAATTTTTATTATAATGAGAAATATTTCATGGTGATCAAATGCAATAGTAATAGTATTTCAATTACTAGAAGAAAAATAAGAAAAGACAACTATGTTCAACATCAGAATTCTTTTAGGTTTTTTTTTCTGTAGATAATTCCATAGCTAAATAAATTACCTCCTGGTCTCTGCTGTATTCATTTTCTAAAGGCAACTGTCTTTATTCTTAGTATCTACAACCACACAAACAATACCACTTGAACTTGTGTTTTTCCAATTCAGTGCAAAGAGCCAGTCTCCCAATATCTGAATCTTTATGTGATAGAGTTTTAGGAAATTTGGTATTAAGAAATGCTTAAGAGATGCTTAAGACAAACAATGCTGCTATATTTAGCATGAGATGAGAGTGGTAAAGCATATTTCTAGTCAGACAAGTGAAAAAATCACAGAAAATAGACTGAGAGATTCGTATTCCCTGCAATGCATAAGCAACTGCTCATGGCTAGTGATGTCTTTCAGGCAGTTTGGAGTTCTGCCAGGACAATCAAATCTAATTGACTTCAGTTCATGACCAAAGTCACAAAAAAATACATTGAAAATATTTTCAGAAACCTTGAAAAATCATGTTGACAATGAGTGAGGATTTTGTCCAATTACTTCTGCCAAAATGGGCATTATACCTCAATTCCAAAATTAGATGAGCATTTTACATCAACAATTCCAAAGGAGTGACCAAAGAGGGCAGGGGAAGCTGATGTAGGGTGGATGATACAGGTGGATGTTTGATAGAGCATTTATGTGATAATGGGAAAAACTTCTGAGTGTAAAATCAAGGATTCCTCCGATAAAAGAGATTATTTTGCATTCTTTTCATAAATGACTATAATTTTATAGTATAGCTTAAACCTATACAGAACATTTCACAGTCCTTTAAAACTACATGTATTCCAATTTTGTCTTAAAAGAAAACAGGTCTTGTATTTTGGATAGTTTCTTTCTTGACATCTCCCTCACTTTTTATCTTGTCACTGTCTTCTTTGGGTATATTTCAAAGTTATTACTTCATAAAATGTCTTGAAGATTAGAAATGAATAAGCTGTCCTTCTCCAGTTCATACCCAAAGATCAGAAATGCTTTTGATTTGTCTTTAAAGGTTCAGCATGCTCTAAGTTCCTTCACTCATGGAACCTCCCAATGTTCTCTGAGAATTGACTATGCTTGTGTCCAGTCTCTTACAGGAAAGGAAAACTGTATCTGAATAATTTTAAATTCTCATTTTTCTCATTTCATAAAAGATGACTCTTTTCTCATTTCCTAAAAGATATAATAGGACTACCTTTAAGATATAAAGGACTGCCCTTTGAGTTTTTTTCATTTTCTTTCTTGGTTATTTTACTTTAACTTGGAAGCCTCATCAGAAAATGCTTTGTTGGAAAAATATGCTATAAAAACAAAAATCTCCTTTCAATCCACCATGGTTACACTAACCTTAAAACTAAAATGTCATATTAAATAGATCATAATTAATTCGTATTTCATGTTTGTCCTTCATCTGTTTCAGAAACATTCAATGTCATTCTAATACTTTCCTTTAAAACAATAATAATGACAGCAAAATTATGTTAGTTGTGTACTCTTAGTCTAACCTGCTTCATCCCTAATCCTTTCTGCATATAAAATTACATTTACTTTTAAATGTATTTCTGCAAAGACCAAAAGAATAATGCATTAGAAGTTTGATTATATGTTCAAATTAATCTCTAAGTATTTAAAAACTCCACATATTATTTTTTTGCAAGATTCTACTCCCCCAAACCAAATTACATGTGAGCTTAGTAATGTTTCTCTTCTCCAAAACATCCCTTCTTTATAAAATTCAACAGCAATCTCACAGTGACTTCAGTCAGAGGACTCGATTAGACAATCATGGAATGGGAAAGTTATGGAGTCTTTTAGTATCCCAACACCATTCAGACAGAATATGATTCAAAAGCCTGGCTTTTCAGTTGTTGCTTCTTAAATCAAAGCAGAGGAAAAAGAAATGTGTTCACATAAGCAGAGACTTAAGTTTGAAAGGTATAGATCACCAAGCCCTCTCACACTTCCAGAAACTGTCCCTTAGATGATGCTCACTTGCTCTGTGAAAGAAGCAGCAATCAGGGCTGCAGACAGGCTGGTCAGAAAGCCATGCAAATTCCTTAAAAATATCTTTAAAATGAGAGAAATAACATTTTTCTGATAAGGATTTTATATGAATATTGATGTGACAATATAAGAGAAAATACAGCTTGTATTCTTGCTTGTCATGCTTCTAGAATTCCTTGCTTATTGTTGCTATTATTTTGAGATATATAATCATAGAAAGTACAAGTCTAAACTGGGTAAATATTTGACAAAAGCAATTAATTACTGATATGAAATTCAGTATAGAAATAAAATATTATGAATACATACAAATACATACATATTATGAATACATACATGCACAAAAATATTTTCAGGATTATTTGTTTTTATAAAATAATATAGAATGCATTTAGTGATTTTGATAAGGTTCTTCTGGTGGATGCTACAAAGAAACCTTGCTTTCAGTTTCCAGTTACAGATATGTAATTATATCTGACATTGCATTCAGTTGTTGTTTTGTTTTCAGGTGAACCAAAAAAAATCTCAACAGGAATAAATTATAGAATTAGCACACCTTTGTTACTCATTATGCTGAAATAGCTCAACACTTGGTAGCAGACAAAACACAAGGCAAATGCAGATAGTATTAATAAAATCACTGAAACCAGACCAGAATAAATTCATCATGTCAGTTGCATAGATATATTGTACATATGCTCTAGGATGTAAATTAAATTGCTCAACTTTTGCCACATTTGGAAATAAAATAAAAGGACAAAATAAATGCAATAAGTCACCTTATTTAAAAATGTCCAAGTGATACAATTCTAGAGATGCTAATATGTGTCCATGAATTAAAGAGGAGCTCAGATGACAAGATGTGACTAAACACGTGATTTGTAAATATGTACACCATCTTCCCTAGGAAAGACCAATTTTACCCCCTGAAAACTACTACCCTTCCGTCTTAGAAGGTATAGAGACAAACTAGACAATGACCAAGACAGTGACTCAAAACATATTTCCATATAGGAACAACTGAATAAGTTAGGTGTCCTGATTGGATGAGAGACAATTGAGACAGGACATCACTGTCTCATGTGTGGGTAAGAGAGAGGAATAGGGTATGATTATTCACTACTTCCTGTGCTAAAGAAAACTGGTTATAACCAGTGAAATTATTTGATAACAGGCTCAATTCAGACAAAAGAATTTCACAAAATGCTTTGTTGAATTGAAAAAGGGATTAGTTTGGTATATGGGGAAAAGTCCGTCAGCAGCTATTAAAAATGAGTCTTGTGCCTAACCTGCAGCTCAGAAGTTCTTAATCCTCATGATTGTCAGAAACTGATAGGATATAAAAGGAAAATTGCTTTATAATATTTTCCATTTTCCCCTTAATCTTTCTATAAGATTTTTCTGGTTGCTACCGCTACAAACTAGGTATTGGACTAGACAAACCTGTGGTCTGACCCCGTGCAGCTGCAGAACTGCACTGGTTTTCAGAACAGAAGTCTACTGGTATCAATCATACAATCTTTACATAATAATAAGTAATAATAAGAGAGGATTTTTTTAGTTAATGTAAACTGATTTTGTTTTCATACTATAATATTACTAATATTTATTCTGTAATTTTAGTTTCCAACTATGGATATTTAAAATTATTTTCAGTATCAGTATTCCTGTTGCAGAACATTTCACGCTAAATTTAGTTCACATTTATTGAACCTTACTTCCATTTTATTCCTCCAAATACAATACAAATCAGTGTAGAAAGTTTGGTGTTGAAAAACAGAGTCTTACTACTGAATTTCTAGGTTGCTGGGGATTTTACATAAGGTGGAAAATCGTTCTTTTCAATCCCTTTTTTGAATCCCTGATTTAGAGACTTGATTCATTCCACCCATGTTGCCCTAAATTATACATGCTGAACAGGTATAAAATATTCAGGAGATAAGATCCCAGAGGGTCATAATCAGTCGCACAGAGTCTGAGACACTACTGGTGTCCCCCAGGGTTCAGGACTGGGCCCAGTACTGTTTATCCTATTCATCAATGGCTTGGACAAAGGGGCAGATGCCTCTGCAGTATGTTTGCTGAGGATGCAAACCCAAGAGGAGTGCCTGGTGACCCAGAGGGCCGTGCAGCCCTTCAGAAGGACCTCTCCACATTGGAGCGATGGACAAAGAGCTGAAATTCAACAAGGGCAAATGCAGGGTCCTGCACCTGGGGAGGAAAAACCCCACAGCCCAGTACAAGCTGCGGGCTGGCCTGCTGGAAGCAGCTCTGCAGAGAAGGAGCTGAGGGTTCTGGTAGACCACAAGCTGTCCAGGAGCCAGCAGTGTGTCCTCGTGGCCAAGACCACACCAAGAAGGTGTCCTAGGGTGCATTAGGAATCACACTGCCCCAAGTTGAGAGATGATCTTGCCCCTCTACTCAGCCCTGTTGAGGCCACATCTGGAGCTCTGTGTCCAATTCCAAGGTCCTCACTACAACAGAGACAAGAAGCTCCTGGAGTGGGTCCAGCAGAGTGTGCCAAAGAAGATTAAGGGACTGGAACATCAATTTTTACAAGGAAAGGCTGAGATGGGCCTGTTCAGCCTTGAGAAGGAATGACTGAGATGGAACCTTATCTATCTAAGTGTCTGAAGGTAGACTTTCTTTAGTAGGGTTCACCAAGGGACCAGTCCTATTTAATATCTTTATTGATGATCTGGATGAGGGCTTTGAGTGCACACTCAGTTTGCACTGAGTATAAAAATAACAAGTAACAGTAGGCTGGGTGAGAGAGTTCATCTGCTGAGGGTAGGAAGGCTCTGCAGAGGGATCTGGACAGGCTAGATTGAGGGGCTGAGGCTAACAGTATGAGGTTCAACAAGACCAAATGCCAGGTCCTGCACTTGGGTCACAACAAACCCCTGCAGCACTAAAGGCTGAGAAGAGAGTAGCTGGAAAGCTGCCCAGTGGAAAAGACCAGGAGTGCTGGTTTACAGCAGCTGAACATGAGTCAGTGTGTGTCCAGGGGACCAAGAAGGCCAATGGCTTCCTGGCTTGGATCAGAAATAATGTGGCCAGCAGAATGCTGGAAGTGATTGTCCCTCTGCACTTGACATGGGTGAGGCTGGACCTGGAGCTTTGTGTCCAGTCCTGGACTGCTCATGACAAGAAAGACATTGAGGTGCTGGAGTGTGTTCTGAGAAGGGCATGGGGCTGGTGAAAGGTCCAGAGGGTAAGTCCTATGAGGAGTGGCTGAGGGAGCTGGGGGTAGCCTGGATAAGAGAAGGCTCAGGGGAGAACTTATTGCTCTCTACAACTGCCTGAAAGGAGGCTGTAGCCAGGTGGGGGTCAGTCTCTTCTCTCTGGTGAGAGGAAGAAAAGGAAATGACCTCCAGCTGCAACAGAGGAGGTTCAAGTAGGACATCAGGAAGAATTTCTTCACTGAAAGAGTGGTTAAACATTGGAATGGGCTGCTCAGGTGGTGATGGAGTCACCATCCCTGGAAGTGTTCAGGAAACGTCTGGACATGGCACTTAGAGCTATGGTTTTGTTGACAAGGTGGTGAAGCTTCAAAGGTGTGACTCAATGATCTCAGAGGTTTTTTGAGACCTGAATGATTCTGTGATTCTGTCAAATCACATCCAAAAGGAGGGAGCCAGGTTTTTAGTGATGCTAAGCAATGAGACAAGAGGCAGAAATAGGGCAATGGACTGAAACTGATGCACAGGAAGTTCTGTCTGAATATAAGGAAGATCTTTTTTACTGGAACAGGTTGCCCAGAGAGGGTGTGTAATCTCCCTCACCGGAGATATTCAAGAACTAAGCCATCTGGGTGCAATCCTGTTCGAGCAGGGAGGCTGGAACAGATGATAACCCACTGTTGCAACCTCACCCATTCCTTGATTCTGTGATTCTGTGTCTGAAGGAACAGCTCCACTTCCAGTTCTGTTAGACTTTGGTTTTGTCAATTGATTAAGACCAAGAAAAATTTTATTGCTGTCTATACCCTTTGTGCCTTCCTCTGGGGTTTGATGAAGGAGTTTGGGTTTGGGGGAAAAAGGAAGGATTAGAGATTCAAATTAATTTGGATTTTGTTTTGTTCTGTTTTTTTAAAGAAATGGATTATGTCTATTTTGAAAACAGACTGCTTGATTTCTTTAAGCCTTTTTCCTTAGAGAAAAAAAAAAGTAAAAGAGAAACCAAGAATTACATTGGCTTTTCATTTAGTTTCACTATTTAGTAATATAATCTTGAGGCAAATAGTCGAAGAATATTCATTTCACAGAAAAAACGCAGCATTTATGTCTGAATCAGCTCAGAACTTGCAGTGACACCCTGCTGATTTTTTAATAGAGAGGGAGACTGAAATCACTACTCATGAATTAAAAAACCATAATAGGATAAGCATTCACTTTTCAGAAAAATAAGTAGGTGGTTTGTAGGACTCTTCATTTGTAATGGTTTTTCTTCTGTAATAGATCATAAAGCTCAAACGGCATCAAGTCTCCTCAGGGATAAGCAGATACTTTGCCAAAATTGAGTACTCTTAAATCTTTCAACTTTTTCCAAACTTACCCTGCTGCATTTGAAATCCAAAGCTGATTTTCTAGTAACTTCAGCTGGAGCAGGTTCTGATTTGAAGCTATCCTAGTGCAAGTTTGGAGCATTTCATCGTGCAGCAGCAGCTGTCAGTGAGGAACAAAAAGCCAAAGTCTGTGTGTTTTACTGTATGTAAAACAGTGCCTGGGGGAGGCTCCAAGTACACAGAAAGGTTCTGTCTGGGCAGCTATCTGCACTTTACATCCAGTTAGAAGAGCCACACACCCAATCAGGAGCATAATATCTTCAATGTTTTTACTTCTACTTGTCAACTGCTATTTTATTTCTGTATTTGTCCCTCAGGTTTTTTTTTCAGGTAGATCATTCTTAATGCTGCTAGAATTGGTTTTGCATGTATCATCCTGGGAAATACATAACTGTTAGAGGTGCTCTCTCCAGCTTTGTTCAGACGCTGTCCCTGTACCCACAGCCTACTGCCAGCAAGCACCTCCTTCATCTTATGCCAAGGTTGCACATTAGGTAAAATGTTATTCATGGCATTCATTTCACTCTTGGATTGTGTTTCATATTCATATCAAAGGGACACCTGAGAATAGTAGGCTTTACCAGGAAATTTCAGAAAAGAGATACTGTCTTCATTTCATACTGGTACCTGAATACAAACCAGATATAAAAAAATAAACAAAATACGGGCAAGAAGGTACAATGCCTGATGCACATAAAATTATACTGGACTAAGTCTGGAAAATGTAGCAGTGTACCTTGGGGAGTGTTTCAGTACTAGCAGAGAAACAGCCTAGAAAATTTATTAGATTTTATCCACCCCTAGCTGGACTGACTCAGAAGGACTTATTGCTCTTTAAACCTTACTGTCTGGCTAAGGAACTTGTCCTGGCAGTGCATAATATTTATTTATATATATATAAATGCACACAAGCCATCTTTGATCCTCTGTGAACCAGCCTGTGTCCTACTCCCACTCTCACTCCTGCAAAATCTTTCTGGACCTGTTAGTACTTTGATTCCACTTTGAATGGGGACAGATTTCACAGAAGAGCTGAGTGACAAACTATCTTGAAGTAGTGAGAGAATGACACGTGCATACATGTCAATATTATGTGTTTTGATCCCTCCAGGCTGAGGCAGAACTTAAATTCAGGGCCTTTGTTTACTGCTTTGTGCTTTAATTGTTAAGTTACTTTTAAAATTGAGCTCTTTGGTCAATTTTGAGAAGAAAGATAGTGGTGGCAATCTGATCCAAGAAAACTGACTGAATTGAACCTTTAGACTAATAAAGGTAGATGAACTCACAAATCCTGAATACCTGCAGTGATTGGCACTGATCTGCCCACCACAATTAAGACTGAGGCCAGATTTTTAGAAGCCTGTGGAACTAGTGCAAAAAAAAAAACCCAAACCCACCAAGCACAAAAAGCAAACCATGACTGCACTTTAGGCAAGGGTTCTTTAGAGAGCAGCTAAGATTGAATTATTTTTAAATATAGTGGTTTATTTTTCTTATTTCTGTTTAAGGGCTATTTTATCACCTAAATACCTTTACTGAGCCCAGCCTGAGGTTATGGAGGTTAATACCTAAAGCAAAAAATATAAATTTTCTTAAGGGGTCCCGCATTGAACTGAACTAAAAGGGCAGTTAGTTATTACATGTGAAACCCCTGTCATTGAGCTCCGGCTCAGTGAGATCAAGAGGAGTCCCCCAGAAATGGATGGTGGGTTTGGACCTTCCATTAACACCTCTCTAAATCAATTACAGAATCCTTAAGGAGTAGCAGGCTCAAGTCATGATCTAAACTTGTGCTATTCCTGTTGAAATAGTTCTATTCATAAATCATTTTAAGATTTTATTCATGCTGAAAAGCCTGATAATTATGTAATGCATGAAGTTTATAATCATCTATGTGTACCTTGCTTCAGCAGTTACATTAATCAGAGAATAACAGGTGTGCAGCAGCTCAAATGACTTAGTAAATTCTACAAGCAGTCCATTTTTTCTTTTCTCTCCTAAGTGCTGGAAAACAATTATGGTTTAGTACATGAGCAGGGCTATACAGCAGGTAACAAAACCTTAAACACTTTAATAAATACTTCTAAACAACTTTTCCTTGATTTTGCTTACTACATGGAAAATTCTAGTATATTTGTAGAATGATTGTGCTGATTTGCTAAATCACAACCTAACTCTTAAATGAAATGAATGATCCTAATCAAGAGCACAAATTTTAAAATACATGTAAAAGGAAAGCAAACACAAGATTTGACCAATTGCAATTGTTAAGTTAGAACAGACGATTATAATAAAATATTTTATTACCTGTTCTCAAGTAATCAGATCATAATTTCTCTGTTCCTGGTGCTTCACAGTACTGTGAAGTTTAAATGTCCTAACTGAATAAACATTTTTAATATTAAAGTGATCCTTGTGGTTCCCCAATGCATTGCACCTGGGACACTAATGGTATGTAGAAAAGCAAGAACTGAAATTGGGAAGGTAGGACTCAAAACAAACAGGTGATGTTGTTCACGATTTGGAGATTAGCTTTCATCAAATATTCTCTAAAATTTACAGGTTTGCCAGTTCTTTAAAAGAGAAACATCTTGTTATTCAGTGTTATCCTATTTCATTAAAGCAGCAATGCCTACTGATAGGACTCTTCCTTCAAGTGTACTCATGTGATAGTACTATTATTTTTTAGATGCCCATCACATTGAAAAACTGCAGTACTGCATGGAACTTTTCAAATACCTGAAATTCATAATAAGTAAACAAGTTTGCAAAGTGCTGTGAAATTCAAATTTCAAGGGTCCCGCTGCGCAGCACAAGTCTAGGCATTTAGGGTCCTTTCTCTTGCCAGTAATGATTTAGGCAATTCTGGCAACAGAAAGCTTTCCTGTTTAACGCTTCTGTATTTCTCTGGAGTTTAAACATTCAAGGTACCCCACAGAAGCAATCAAACATTTTTCAAATCTGCATATCCATATTTGAGTTAGTCACAGGGGTTGCTTTTACAACTAAGGAAGTGAAAATTACACCAATTTTCACATGGGTTTAACTCACCCATGATAAATTCCTCTCTGAAAGTCTGCTTTCTTTTTTTCCCTTCCGTGTCTACAAATAAGCTTGGGAAAACACACTTAAATGTAATAATCTGAATTTAGGTTCAGCAGAATTTGAGATGAAACACATACTGCATGTTTTCTTCTCCTTGAGCTGAGAGTGCTGTTTTGTGCATTGACCTGATGGGCAAGGCTTTTATTTTTTAAGAGATCATAGAATGATTTGGGTGGGAAGGGACCTCAAAGATAACCCATTTCCAATGCCCCTGTCATGATCATGGACACCTTCTACTTGACCAGGTTGCTCGAAGACCATCCAGCCTGGTCTTGAACAATTCCAGGGCTGGGGAATCCACAGCCTCTCTGGACAGCCTGCTCCAGTTACATAGTCAGGAGTGCAAGAAATGTGTATGAAAAGGGTGTCATGATTTAGCCTACTGAATAGGCAAGAACAAGACACAAGAACTTGACAAGAGCAAGAAACACAATTTAAATTTACTGATTAAGTACTCATCAGGGAGAAGTTTTAGATTCTGGTCCCTCCTCCCTTGGTAATTGATATTTTAATTCTATTTTCTAAGTAAAAAAATGTTTAAAAGTTCAGGAGGCAACATACAGCCAATGCCTGTAAGTTGTTGTATAGGTCTCAGCTCACTTCCCCACAGCTTGGAGCTCAGCTAAATGAGTTCCCCTGTTCATAGCAGTGATTTTCATTATAATTATGCTAAGGTTTTATAGTAATCATACTGCAGCAACACAAACTTCTAAAAATACCCTTGTGATTTTTCACAAGTTCAGCCAGATACTTTCAAGGCATTGAGTATTTATTGTCTCTTCAAAATATATTCAGATTCATTTAACATACCCAATTATGAGCGGCCTGAGGGGTTTACATAAACGCTTCATCAACTCTTCTGAAGTTAGTCCCATTAAATATGAATAAGTCCAAGCTGGACTTGTTATGTTGCTAGTTTGTGAACTTTCCCAGCGGGCACTTAAAAAAATATTCAACTATAATGCATTGAGAAGTGTCTTTCTTTGTGCAAATCTGTTTCATTGTTTTTGTTTTCATTTTCTCCCCATTTTCCTTTTTCTTAATTTTAGTATAGAATAAAAAAACCCAAAGCACAGAGCCCAGATAGAATTTATTGGAATCTCTGGCTTATTTTGCATTTTCTAGTCCAGTGGTGTAAAAATCCTGCTCAAGGAAAAAACACAAAAGGAGTGAAAGTGTCTTTTGTAGCCAATAGAACTACAATACAAATAAAGAACTACAGCAACAAGAAATCCTCCAAGAGTTTGAAGTGACTTGAAGCAAAGCAAACAATGTTCCATCTCACCTTCCCATTACAAAAATGTCTTGCAATTTGAACACGTCAACTATATCCGCAAATCTCATGGGATTTCTTTCGCTTAGCAGCATGAAACCCAGGAAGCAGAAATCCAGCACATTACAGCACTTGAGCATATGCGTATATTTACCTCTAGACAACAACAGACTAATGAAAAAGTGAAATTAAATCTCTTCCTAAGAGCTTTCATTAATCCAATGATGAAGAATTTAAGTAAAACCCGATTCCTAAAGAATACTTAGACAAAATACTACCTTCATTATTGAACAAAAAGAAGAAAACGATGCTCCTCATGGATCGTCTTTAATCTACTATAACCAATGGGAATTTTATTCACTGTTATTTTACTACATTAATAAATGACAACTGACAAGTACCTATTGTTTTTCTAGTGAAATTTTATAACAATAGACCATATAAAAAACAGTTGGAAGAGAAAAATCAAGCCCTCTAGCAGGAAAAAGTTTGCAAAACAAAGAATAGAAATGTTAGCTGTTGTTTTCTTATTCTCATTGCTCTTGGCCTTATATCAGGGGTTTAAGTGTTACTTTTCTGAAAAATGTTCTTAGATTCTTATTTTACATATATATATGTATATATGTATGTATATATGTATGTATACTTCTCCTCAAAAATTACTATATTTCTAATACTTACTTTAATAGTTATTAAGCTGAAAGACTTAATGTGGAATACTTTAAAAACAGGATTCATTTTACCACGAAGCAGTAGCTGGAAATTGCAAAAAATCTCATGATATTGCCCCTATGCCAGATAAAAGAAAATGTAATACAAAAGTTTTTTGTTGTTCTCAGTATTGTTGCTGCCACATTTTTCTTTTCTCTGTCACCATTCAACAAGCTGTCTCAAAAAATCCTAATAGACTTTGGCTATGAGACATATTTCACACATGCCTAATTGAAGATCTTGGCCTAATCATTTGCTATGCCATACATATGCATGGCATAGCAGTGTGTAGGGACACTGGGACTCTTATTAACTACAGAAGAAATGCAAATGGATTACATAATCTATTTCTGTAATACATGTATTTTGAGCCAATAAAATGACCTTTGAAAATTACTGAGATACGTGAAAATGCCATTTACTGTAATAGGAATCAGCAAAAGAAGGTGAACTGTAGGTGAGGCTTAACACTTTTTAAATTTTGAGAATCTAGACAAGATTTAAAGTGTGTGCTGTGAATATTTAACCATTTTTAGGTTACATACAGTACATCTGCATCATGCAAAAGTGCTAAGCTTTGCTGCCTTCACACTTAAACCAACCTGGTTTCACATTTAAATATTTACTTATTAATTATACATTCATTTCTAATCAGAAACAGAAGTAAATGCATGGTATTAGAAGATCTTTATGCAATTATAATTTATTAATACTACCCAAATACAAACAGTTAAAAAAGTAAAAAGACATCAACTTAAATATCTTACTGTTTAAATGCAATGCAAATGGAGTCTCTGAGGCCATTCTCTGATCAAGGTTTCACTAAACTGTAAAATTAAAATTAATTTTTAAGTAAAGTATAGATTCAAGATGTTGGAAAACATAGCATGTTCTTTTATCACTTTCCACTTCTCTTGAGAACCTGGATGAATTTTCCAAGGGTTAAATTTTACAGGGGTTTTAGAAGTGAAGTTGTTGTTAATTGGGTTGTTGGTGAAATTTATTACCCATGCAATTTTTTATTTCCACAAATGATTACAATAGAAGTCTTTATCCCAATCTCACTTAGAACTAATGATGAAATCCTGCACAGTAAATATTATTTGAGCAACTGGACTTTTAAAAATTCTCATAAAAGTGTGATGCACTAGAAGAAGAAAATAATCAAAAGTATAGATCAGAAATTACAAAAGTATAGAACAGAAATTAATAAAAAATATTAAAGAATAATTGCATCATCTTCAAAGTGAGCATGTCCAAAGTTATCAACTGAATCTTAAGAATCCAGCTGAAAAAAATCAAAACTTTTCTCATTTTTGAAAGGCAAATAGGCAGAAACACACAGAAATAAGTATTGAGGGCAACCAGCCTTCTGTTAGTTTACCTTTTCATTACATGGTGACAGTAAGACTTGACAAGGAAAACAGCCATTGTTAAAACTCAGCCTCACTGGAGGACAGCAAATAGTGTTTTTACTGTAGTGACAGGATTCTATGCAATCTCTGTGAAAAGTCAAGATCTATTCCTACTCATGGCTGCCTTTGGGATTAACCACGGTCTGCATTTCTCCAGTGTTTCACTAAGGGCCAAAAGAGGAACATTTTGATCCTCTGCTTTACCTTCCAGGGAGCCACATTGACACTTTTACATTTTAATGTGCCTCCATATGGCTGTGTGTTGGGTGCCTTCAGATCACAATGAAGTTGTCAATGGAAGTTTCATAGTTCTTTAGTCTAGGAAGAACCACATTAATAACTTTGTCTGACTCACTGCATAAGGGAGGACATTATTTTTACCAAGCGATTTCCAAATGAAGCACATGACTTCAGGCTGAACTAGACAATATCTTCTGGAAAACAATTCAGTTGTTATTTCAAATATGAAAGACTCTATCTTTATTCCCAGGAAAATGCCTTCATTTTTATCCCGTATCACAAATCATTTCTGATGGCAGCTTGTTTTTATTTTTCAGCTGTTATGTTCCAATATGTAATGTTATTATATATTATGAGACATTACAGGGTTGTTTTATTTACTTAAGGGCCCTGAGGAAAGGCTGAGAGGTTTGAGGGTTTTTAAATGTTTTCATAGGCACTCATCTGTAAGGATTCAGTCTCTTCATCTTTTTACCACTAGCATTCTTTATACAGAACTCATTTGATGACAATTCATTCTTTTCTCCATTACTGGTTCTTTCTTTCTTTGAAAAAAAATCCATTCTTTTCACTTTTATTTTTATCTTTGATAATATTAACTTCTCTCTAACAAAGTGCATCCAGGAAAGGCTCAAAAAGTCCTTTTAATCTAGTAACAAAATGTTAGTAATGAAAGCAATTGCGTGACAAGACTAGATTTTGCTGATATTTTTTGCACTTACTCGCATTTCACACACATGTTTAAAAGTACTCATATTTAGATCAACATCATGAAAAAATAGTCTGGTCCAAGTTTTTCAGAGCAAATGAAGCCAACTGAATGACCCTGGAATGACAGCAGCAGAACAAAAGGTATGAAGGAGCTGTAGAGTGGAGTCTTAGCTATTTAAACAGTATCATGTTATTCCTAACACTACTATTATTATATGAAACCAAAGAAAGAAGCCCAATGCAGAAATGTGTTCAAAGTCAGGATGTAATAAACAGATGATGGAGACACTAATTTGATCAGTATGTTGATAATGCCATATACACCTCAGTCTAAAAGCTGTTTGTTTTTGGAAAGTTTTGTTGCAATATCTATGATATATTTGGAAATTATTTTTTTGCCATCAAAACGCTATTGTTCACCAATAGAATCCTTTTTACATATATATATATATATATATATATATACATCATTTCAATTGAAAGAGCTCTATTTTAGAAAGGGTGAAATAGGAAAATTCTTGCTATGGCAGACAGCCTAAGATTCACTGAGAAAATAACACAGTAGGCTGCTGACTACAGGCCCATAGCTACAACTGCATGACAAAGAAATGCAAACAGATTCTAGAAATGCTGTTATATCAGCCAAAATAAGATATATTTTCAGTGCTGTTTCATGAGCTGTGTTGAAATGTACATTTATTTTTGAAAGCAAAACTGAGACCTGGCAAATTGAATTCCTTAATAAATGGATCTGTAAGTAGCTATTTGTCAATATAATGTTTGGGTGTGGCATGATAGATATTTAAAGTGGTGGTTGGGATGGCATGAACAACAAATCTTGTATTGACTTTCTGAACAAGGCAATCTTATTGAGAATTCATAATTATTCAAAAAGTATAATTGCCATCAGAGCAAATCTGGACATCAAATTTTAAAGAAAGGAGGAAACAAATTAATCATATAGCAAAATCACTAAAAACTACAGAATAAAAACCACAGTACAATGTAAAAGCCCATCAACCAATACACACAGTAGTGTTCCATAAATATAAATATAAATGTAAATAGTCAAATATAAATAAATGCTGCATGTTTCTTAGATTGATAAAAACCCAAAACTAATGTCCATCTTATTGTCAGAGTCACAAATTAAGTAACTAGCTAACAAATTAAGTAACACAATTTCTAACTTACCCATTAATTTTTATATAGTTTGGATATTGACAGAGTGATCCAGATGAATTCTAGAGCTGATCTTCATATCAGAGTACTTATGTTGGTTTATGGGACTTTCTCAGGGTTGCAAATACTAGAAAGAAAATAAAATCTGAAATTAACTTAGTTCAATGTCTCAGAAAAAAAGGAAAGAGCAGGTCAGTGAAAGGGAATGAGATTTCATAATTCAGTTTCCTCCTCTAGGCCTATCTCTTTATTTTCCAGACCCATTTTCCCATAAATATGCACAGAGCTGTCTTTTTCATTCTGTCCAAATGAGACCTCTTCTTCCAGCTGTCTCCTTGCTCCACCCCAGAGTCCTCACTGCACCACTGAAAACTTCATGTAATTCAGGTGTGGTTAGAGGGATCCAGCCTCCTCAAGATGATAAGGACCCTGAACATAGGCTTTTGGGGTACTTCTGGCACCACAGTATGCTGGGAAAAGTGATTGCTTTTCTCCATTAGGTATGTACCCACAGCTTCAGAAGGAAGGCTAGGCTGCCTGAATCCAGCATGAAGTGTCCCTTGTTTCTGCTCTCAACTCCCTATACAGACATCAGAGATGTGAGCCACAGTTTAAGTTCCTATGCTGGTTTCCAGATGTCTTCACAGATTCCTTCTTCCTTCCACTGTCTGCAAGACAATATGCCAGATCTACTGAGGCCATAGCTGTGAGCACAGTGTCATTATTTCACTGCAGATAACATTTGGATGGGTTTTAATGACAATTGTCAGTCTTTTGAGAGGATAAATACTAAAAGCTTAAAAAATCAAAGTAATTGACTAAACAGACTGTTTTTCTGTCTGGGCATAGTGGCACTGAGAATGTGGAACACCATGCCCTGTGACTGAGGCCCACATTCACATATAAGTGATATTCCTTATCACTTTTTTCCCCCCAGAGACCACAATCACTAAATTAAACTATTAAAAAAAACCCAAAACCTCTTATTACTTGTGTTACTGGTAAAATTGACAAAAATACTTGTACTGGACAAAAAAAACACTGAAGTAATTTTGTTAGTGAAGGTTAAGTAGGATTCTCACTAACAACTGTGAAGAGTTTCAGCTCAATGTGTGCGTGTCTGTCTTAAGCTGTTGAACAATAATTCTGGGATTTTTCAGTACATTGAGCTTGCTGAATTCTCTGTGAATTCAAGGGGAATCTTCTGCTCATTCCAGATGATAGAAGAGTTTTTTCTGCAGAAATGGGAGGGTTTTATTTCTCCAAATATGAAATGCTATAGTTGCATTTTACACTAAAATGGGAGATCTTATTCTCAAAGAGCTTATCTGGATTCTTCTGTTTACAGTCTCCCTGGCCTATTTGCAATACTCATTATTTTTTCTTGGTATTGAAAATATGTTTAACAATGTTTTGCATGCAAAAGTCAAAGAAGGGTAATTATTTATCAGCCAATGTATTGTAAGTTGCTTCATTTATACCATGAGACAGAACAATTGCAGTCTAACAATTATGCCTTGTTGAAAGGTGTAACAATAATTTATCCTGTGTTTAAAATATTGCTTTCATCCCTAATAAATGCAAAATTGGAAATAAAAATCATGCTTGAAACTGGGTCAAATTTCGCAAGTAGGCATGGGCAACAAGGCTGCTGCCTCGTCTGTCCTCATCTGTTTGATGGGATCTTTCTTTACTGAGTTATCTCAAATTTTATCTAATAAATCTCATATTAACCTCCCAGAAATTCTATAAACCTCAGTTTCCTACAAAGTGTCTGGAAATGAGCTAAGGTTTCATGGCTTCTCTCTTGGGTTTGTTGGTTTGTTTTCTTTTTAAAGACTTATTAATGCATTTACTCATATGTCACACAGGGATCTGAATTTTTATCCAGTGTATGTTAAAAGAATTGGATTGTTTAAAAGAATTAAAAGATCAAAATTATTGAACTGAAAAGAACTAACATAATGGAAATCTCTCAAAATTTTCTGAAGGAGACAGCAAATATGTGGTAATTTCACATTCAAGGAAAATGGAATTTCTTGTTCAGTTTTAGCATTTTCCTGGCTACATTTCAGGCAACAGAATGCCTGTGGGACAGTCAGTCTATATGGCCACCCCAACAGATGTCTGCTATAGATATTACCAGTTCCTCAGATAAAGTCCAGAGACAGCATTCACAATGCTGGGATGAGCAAAATTAATATGTTTCTCATATGAGGCAGAAAAATACACCACTCCCTCAACTACAACTTAAAAAATACCAGCATTACAAACAGTAAATAATAGACTCAGGTTTTAACCAGCAAGACTGGCCTCCACAAATCCTACATCCCTGAGACCAAGGGGAAAATTCTGCAGCAGCTGGTTTAGCATTGATGGAAGAGTCAGGGACTACTTCAGCAAATCACACACACACACTGATACATCTTTTTAATATTTCTTACTATTTAAGAGGATAAAATGAACATATACACAAATGTCAATCTACTGATAATATTACTGAAGAATAACGTTTAATTAATTGTCTTTTTCATTTAGCCTCCCTCAGAACCAAATCCACATAACAATAGATACTAAGGAGAAAAACGAAATTTTCACATAGTAAACTTTTCACCACCTCTTCTCACCCTTCCATACTGTCTTCTCCTGACATTTTCACCATATCATGACACTTGTACCTCTTGGTCATAGCCTGATATAAATTTATGGAGGTTCAGGTAGTTAATGGCATTTATATTTATATCATAAAGGGAAAAAAAACTTTGAGATTTATTCAGATCGTTACTACTTATCAAGAGATTTTTGCAGTAGATCAAGTCTGAAATCAATAAAGGTTTGAAAGATAATAAAGCAAAAATGATTTCATGATGTATTCAAACTTCTAGCAAAGCTGAATGCTTTTTGTTCCAAGTATTTTCAGTAGTGTTTGTTGTGTAAAAGACTGTCTTATTTCTTTTTCCAAAATTGTAGACAGTGGCATTAGGCTTGACCCATGAGAATCTCCTAAGGTTGCAGGAGAAATCCTTGTCTACTATATTTGGTTGCAATTAGATCATTCATTTTCATTTCACTAACTTAAGCCTCCATATTGACATTATGTTGTTTCAGATTATAGTCCTATTAATAAATTGATGTCAGGAGTTCCTTGCACCTACACCTATTTCTGTAATGAAATGCCTCCATACGTGAAACTGCATATTAGGTTTTACTTAAGGACCTCAGTTTTCTTAAAGAAACATCCTTATGAAATAAAAATGCCAAGAATGTTTATTTATTGTGCTATATAGTCATTGTATCACAACAGAAATTGTGGCATTATCATGACCTGTCACACAGCAAGGCCATCTGTATGTGCCAGTCCTGGAGGTGGTCTCTAAGATGTGAGTGGAACTCCACAGCCTTCCTTGCACAAAGATTCCTGTGCTTTAATCTTGCTGATCATTAGGCTTTTTCTCCTCTATGTTTAACTCAGCCTTTCTTGGCTCATCTGAAGACACTGTTCACAAGGAACACAGATATTTTCTCTTTTCAACATTACTTAAATTACCTGAAGACTGTTATCATTTTCCTTGTTTATCTATGCTACAATTTAAATAGATAATCCCATTCATCCAATCTTTTCTCTTGGATAATTTTTCATCATTCTCTTTTTTTGCCACTATAATCTCTCCAACTGGTACACATTTCAATGCTCATGTAACATACAGATATTAGTATAAAATATCTGCCTTGCTTTTGCCCTGTATCTCCCAGGCTTCTTTTGAAATGTATTAGTGAGCCAGCTGCTCCCACACTGGTTTCATCTTGCAGATTATTTCGGCCTAAGTGCTGTACCTTGTATTTCATCCAATTTTTAGGCCATTTCTCCCATTTGTCAAGATAATTTAGAACTTTAATCCTGCCTCCATCCTTGTGATGTCTCTCAGTTTCATGACACCTGCAAACTTAATAAACATCTTTTCCATTTCAATTCAATTTCAGTTCAATTTGTTAATAAAAATATTGAACAGAGCTAGACCCATGACAGAACCCTGTATATTTCCACCTGACCCTTCCTTCTTTTTTGACAGTGAAATATTGCCAAGGACTCCATGGGTACTGTTAGCAAAGCTGTCTAACACCCACCTGGTAGTTTTCATCTGGACTATGACTCCAAAGTTTGCTTATGAGATTGTCACAAGAGATAATTTCAAATGCCCTACAAAAGCCATTATACAACATCTATTGCTGGGCAGGTTTGACATGATTTACTGTTGACAATTCAGTGCTATGTGTTATTTATCTGCTTGTTATCTTCTGCATGCTTAGAGATAGGTTTGATTCCTTAGTAAAACCCAGGAATTGATATTTGAAGTTGTATGACTTGGTGACCTCTGTGTTTCTTATTAGTAGTCACAAAATGTGTTCTTCTTCTGGTCTTCCAACATTTTATTTATGCTTCCCAGTTCCATCAAAAGTAGCCCTCAAATACATGGCAGCTGTATTTTGGCACATTGTACTTGTTGCTGTTGCTACACCTTGTCTTCCACCTCTAATCATACCTAGTGCAGAGTTTACTATTTTAAGGCAACTATGAAAAGTTACTATTGATTACCAGAGGCTACCATTTCATTTTCTGCTGTATTTTTTGTTGGAGATAACCCAAATGATTATCACTTACGTAGATTATGCCAGCAAGCCAGGTAAGTGATTACTGTCTTTTATTTCTAGTTAAATAAGCTGTGAGAGCTCATTTACATCTTCAGTTGAAACTTTTTAAGACAACCTGGCTCATTTGCCTAAAATGAGTTAGAAGACACATTCATGATGTGAAGGAGAAAGGGATTAGCAGCTGGGAACAGGACTGGGGTCATTACCTCTGCAAGAAACACAGCTGGAGAGGGAAGAAGGCAAGTGTTCTGTCTTCAATTTTCTTCTAGCTGAGAAAATCTAGCATTTCAAGAGATATTAGCACCGAACACTGGACTTTTTCACAATCTTATTTTCCAAAACATCTTGTAGCCCACTAATACATCCAGTTCTTTCTTTTCCCCTGTTGCTTCCATCTAATCAGCTATCAAAAGCAGAGGAAACTTCACAGCTTTTGTCTGTACTGAATAATGTTATTTTTTCTCACCTGTCTGCATCTCCAGTTCTCAAGACAATAAATTTCATTCATTATATTCTTACACCTAGTACACTGAAATATTTTTCTAGATGTATGCAGCTACCACTAGTACATTCTTAAAGCTTTAAGTGGATATCAATTAATGCATTAAATCAAATTTGGCCTAAGTCAAGTACTTAAGGAATTTCACTACAATAGAAGACCTGTAGTTTCCTTAGGACTGACAACCACAATCTCCCCTTTAGCTACTGATTTATCCCATGCCATATTTTTTAGTAATCCTATAATCTCCAGTTTTATTCATAATTTATGAGTAAAGCTCAAGGACATATCTTCTAGGAATGATGCAGAGAATGTTTTTCTGATGTGCATGTGAGACTCTGTGATGAGGTTAAAAAGACTGGAGGGCAAAAACCAAGGCAGATCTACTTCTCTGACAAAGGCAAAGTGCTGTAGAAGTAATTTTTTAGTGACTCCCCCAACATCCTCATTTATCCTTAGATCCTATTCTCCCTGGCATTAATTGCAGGACTTTTGCTGAACTTCAAAGGAAAAAGAATCAGAATATCAAACAGGAAAAATCTCCCACAAACTAAAACTCTACATAGGAGCAGCTCTAGCACAAATCATTGGGAAAACACTTACATCAGTCTCAAAGTCAATAAAGGTAAAAAAATTGAGCCAGGAACAGCTTTTCAAGGAAAGGCATAGAGCACTTGAAATTAGAACTTGATGAGTAATTAAAGACATTATAAGCTGCAGTTCCTGATATCGGTTGGAGGGCCCCCTTATTACAATGTGTCATTTATTTGACTAATCCTATAAATTTGTACTCCACGGTGACAAGCACAGAAATTCAGATATTATTTAATCCTCTTTGTCTCATTGTAAGTACAACTTTTCATAGAGAATTGTGTTTTAGAAAAAGGCTTCCAGTGACTTTCAGGCGTCAGTAAGAGGTTAAAAATAAAGTCTATTCTTGGCCAATTCCTTTTACAGTGATGGTTTCTATTCCCCAGTAGTTTTAACATCCATGGACAAAATACTGTATGAAAATACATGCAAGACCCTTTACATGTTGGGTGGTAACACCATTCTGAGGTTCCACTTAGACATTTGTGCTGGAGGGATGGCCCTTCACACAGCCCTGTGTGAAAAGGACCTAAGCACGGCTTTTCAGTGACGTGTATGGGACACCATCATTTTTCATAAGAAAATTTGAGTGTCCAGATGTAAATCCATCTGAAAGAAGAAATATAGGCACAAAAATGCCCTATTTAATGTGAAACCAGAAAATAAGGCTGTGGTAAATATTCTGGGGATGGAAAACTATAAATAGAACAATTATTGTGTCACAGTTATTCCAGAAAGCATGAGTAAACTATTGATTTGGGTTACTTATATAACCTAGCAAGACCTTTCTTTATTAGGTAAGTTTTCAAGTTTTCTAGCCACTAGACCCCTGAACCTGTAGCACATTCATTGTGATGCTTTTTTACATTCACACACCATTGTCAACTCAAAAAATATCTAATAAATATAGTTAAGGTTATGAACTAAATCTAAGCTTCATGAACTGAAGCTAAGCCAGTTTTTGTGCTTTTGTAAAAAACAATAATTTTGTTAGCATGCAATCTAAATATTTCCCTTGGTTTTGGCTCCTTCTTTTAAACTGGATGGTATTCAGAATAATTCCCAGTTAGAAGATGTTTTCTTTAAGACTGGAGGGGCCAGCCAGCCACAGTCAGTAAAATCAGAGGTTATCACAAGAGCTATTGTTTCTGTCTGTGATGTCTTTTTTCTCCTCGGTATAAAGATTTGTTTTGCATAAAGCTAATTCCTCACAATGGGTTCCTTCAGAAATATTTTGCCAAGAAATTAACTGCATGTATCATTAATGAAGTCAGTGTTTCTGCATCACTGTTCATAGAAAATATTCACACAAATAAGGCAATAAACCCAGGAGATTCTATCAAAGACAATGTGCCTAAGTACTCTTCTCCAGAAAGCAAAAGCTATTAAAGATATTGTTGCTCTTCACAAATTTGTCTAAATTTTGTGGTTTGTTTTTCAGTGATTTTATCTTACTTTTCTATCTATCTTAATCTTTAGAAGTACATTTTTCATGATGCATACCTGGCTCAGACTGAAAGAAGCTGCAAATCTTAGAAATAAATTTTTCAGTCTACTCAGAGGGTGACATGAGGAAAAATGGGTTTTGTACATTAACTTTCTGGTTGTTAAGCTTGTTTATTCTCTTTGGGAGACTAATGGAGACATAAAACAAGTGATGAACATCTGATTTTCACCATTCACATTAAAAATAGGCCTTGGTTAACCAAGTCATGAGCCTTTCAAGAAGTCTTAGTTCATCTATACCACACAGAAACTCGTTTAAACTTTATTGCAAAGTTTAGCATATATTGGGCATATTCCAGTTGCTGCCAGGGGTAGGTGTGTGAGGTCATGTTATGTTGAATATCTTGCAACAGGCCACAGATGTTGGATATACGCATCTTTTCTCTCTCTCCAGCTACAGAGATCTCATTCCTGACAATCCTCTTGCTTTCAGTAGCCAGCCTGTTTTCAGGGCTAAATAATTTTGAAGACCATCGCTTCCAGATTTCCTTTTTAACACAAGGAAAATCCTTTCAGTACTCACCAGCTAATTATGACTTTTTTTCCTGTAGTAGAATTACCCAGGAACAGATACAGTGTTTTAAATTTGTATCTTAATCTAAATGTGTGTGAATTGGAATTCCCATTTGTTTTTCAACATCCTCAGGGACACACAGAGCTGTTGTATGCACGTGGGTGCACTTTACATTGTCTGGAACCATCTGAACAACAGAGCTACAATAGTCTAGAACCTTAAGTGAATGTTGTTTTTCATTCCTCTGTGCCTCAGCTCCCTGCAAATGAGGCAGAGCTGATGCTGACCCCTTCATTTCGGGTTATGAAGAGAAGTTCTTCACTAGTGCTTTGAAAAATCCCAGATGCTGTGGTATGAACAAGAAGCAAGAAAAAAAATAAACCTGTAATTCTGGATGCAGAATTTGTGTGCATCAGGGCTGACTCACTGAGACATTCAGATACCAGTACTATTTATTTGCTGACTCTCTTCTTAAAGACTATTAAAATATACAGGATTAAACTGCACAAGCACTTCCTATTTTTTATTTATTTTTTTTTTTAATAAGTGGGAATGAGTGCTTCATTCCAGAGTGTTATGTATGTTAGCCCCAGTACACTAAAAATCCTTCTCAGTCAACTTGCCTTTGCAAAGAAAGCAAGAGGCTGACAGGAGATGTATATTTGTATCTTGTCCCAGCAAGGTGCTGGCACTAAGCCAGAGCATGCACTGAGAGCCAGGCACTCCTTAGGGTGTGAGGAGGCTGTGAGAGCAGGGAACTGAGCTCAACCACCTCAAAAGCCTCTTCCATGCTGATGATAGCAATCTAGACACAAGCACTTTTATCCACAAAGCAATAAGATACTCAACACTAGCAAAACATTTGCCTCTGATTTTGCATACAAGAAGCTGGAACTAATCAGTTTCTTCACACACAGAAGAGTTACAAAAGATGGAGTTTTGCAGATGCTTTCACAGAGACAAGCTCAACACATTCTTCTCTTGAACAGCTGCAGTGCAGTTTTATGATAAGCAATAAAATCAAACCCTAGTAAATTTGTTTGAGGTATTTCTATCTGACAGTTTTCTTATACTGAAACTGCTGCCTAACAGTAGCCAGTGCTGCAAACCAATGCACAATTATTCAAGGATGTGATTTCAAGGAACATATTTTGCTTGGCCTCTCTGGAGATATATAGTAAAAATTTCACTTTAACGTGCCATTTTTCTTCATACTATCTATAAAGAAGTAATTAAAGCAAGCAGTTGCCAAGGAAGCATGGCAAACTTACAGAAATATGTATATCCCATTGTATACATCTGAACTAATAATTATGATGTCTTATTAGCTGCATATTGACAATAAGCCTGGTGTTTTGCCATTTATATTCTGCTGTTGCTAGGGTTGAAATGGACACCAGACTACTGCAAATTTTCAGGAAAGAATAACTGTTGGGCTTTGCCTAGAAAACTGCCCAGTGTTAATTTTAACATAAAAAACAATCAATAATTACAAGAGGTAATCAGGAAGACCTCACATAGATCTTATCTCACTTGTGTCATGTCAATACAAAACTTTCTATCCATTATATTAAAATCAAATCAAACAAGCAGTAATTTTTTGCTAAAAGTAGGGTTTCTTGCCTTTTAAAGCTGAGTTGTGCCAGAATAAACTATGAGAAGACACAAATAAAACTTTTTGAGTTGTTTTTATTCTTATCAGAAAGTATCCAGAGCATCATCATTCATCACCAGAAGGGAGTGTACAATGTATTACCTTCTCTAGGAGCATCCTGAATAAAGTGAAGAGTAAATGAGACCACACTTTACAGATGCCCATCTCCTTCCATTTGTTACAACAAGTGTTCCAGTGCCAAGTCCATCAGTCTGAAATAAGAAATGGCACAGAGAATTCATGATTCCAGAAAAATTAAGTGCTACAGAACTGAGATATTTCAGCAATGGAATGTAATGACTATTTATATCACCAGTTCAGGGAAAATTCAGAAATGTATTTGAACAATGCAAATCCATCTCTTTTTCTCTACTATGTTCATATGTGTTTGCACACCCAAGAGACACATACTTCTGGTTGCAATAAAAGCTACCTAGGCTCTCTATATTTTTTATTTCACAACCATTAAATTAAAAAATATATAAATTAAATAATCCAGGGATTACTTAAAACAATTAAATTCCCACCTTTATTTAAATTTTAAGATGCCAGCATAGTCACTTAATCTTTCACCTTTGGCCTCATGAATCCTGTCGTTCTAGCTTCATGTAGACCCTTTCCATGATAAAAATGCATCTGTTCCAGGACCCAGACTGTAATATAGCCATCTGGGCACCCTGCTAGAAATTCATTCCATCTCTAGAACAGCACTAGAAACCAATTCTTGTACTTATTAAGCAGACACTTCTGGCAGAAACCACCACTCTATTAGTTAAAAATTAAAGCAGACAGAGTCCTGGAATGGCAGAGCATCTCTGGCAGAGTCCTTGCAGGAGGTAAGAACAGAGAAACCTGTTTCTGGTGCCCATGTTTCAAAGCAGTACACGTCTGGATTGAATTCAAACTTGGCTAAACTATGCAAGATTAGTCATATCAGGACTTTTTGGGGGGACATAAATGTTGGCATTTTGGCAATGCCCACCTCTCAATCAAATCAGTTCTACTTACCTAGACTTCTTCTACAAACAAATTCCCATCAGTGCACCCATATCCTCTTGCTTGGTACTTAGTGCTTTTAGGAGTTTGGCAAACTGTGGCACTGTCCAGTGTCAGAGAGGTCACAGTCACAATGCCTTGTATATGGAGTGTCTGTCCAAACTAGACGCTGGGGAGAGAAGGGTATAAGGAAAACGCATCTGTGCTTTCTGCCAGATTTAAATCACTGCTGAAGAAATACCCTGAGAAGTGTCTGCAAAACTAGGATTCACAGCCTGTCATTACCTTCATGCTGTACAATCACCACTTCAGCTCTGAGCACCGATATCTGAAGGCACTTATCAGTCATTGGGTACTAATAATTGTACAGCCTCTCCATTCAGACTGGGACTGGGTCTAATTACCAACATGAAAATGCCAAGGGCTTTGAATCCCTCCTCTAGAGAAGCACAGAAAAAGAACTCCCCTCCAACTTTTCCTTCTCTTCCCTACCACTGAGATTTACCACATTAATTAATCATGTTTTCAATGTTACATCACCAACACTCAGAGATGAAGTAGGTGAATTGTTTAAATGGCTTGGAAGAAAGTGCCACTAATTTGAAAATAGCCCAAGTTTGAATCAGTCCTTCACTGCAAACACAAGACTGGCAGCAAGATGATCTGGGTCTCATGAAAGAGTCATTTAACCAGGGATAGACCTAGGTTGTAATCAGCTCAGATTCCACAAGTGTTTCTGCACTATTCACTGGTCTCAGAATGCAGTCTCTGAAGAGGTATGAAGTTTCTTTCCTCTGCTACTGAGACTTAGCCTTCAGCACATATTGCAGGTAAAATCATGGCATAAACTACTTGTGCTTTCTGCAATCCTCAGCTGGCCAATGGTTACTGATGTACCTTGATGTGATGCCTTCAGTGCCTAAGACATTCCAAGTGGCACCAAATACAGCCATGTATCTCCTAGCAAGAGGCCATCATGAACACATCAAGCTCATTTTCCAGTGGTGTCCTTTGCAAGAAGGCTGTGGAACACATATTTTCTGTGAATCTTCACAGCAGAGTTTATGGGGAATTAAAAATAGCCTGATACTGATTAATCCATGAGTTAGAGCACATCATTCTGCAGACACCCTAGCTCTGGCACCATGGCAGGGCAATCATATTCATGTGGCAGAGCATCTAGGTGAAAAGACCTTGCCTTCCATATCAGGTCTCCCTCACTGATCTTGAACTTTCTGTGCAGAAGGAGCAACAGACTGTCTAAGTGAAGTCCACATAGAAATACCAAAACCATTACAGTAGATGCATTTGCTTTAATAATTTTTTGCCAAATGCGGTATGTACCAGATACCAGATTATCAGCTCTGAGGGCATGAGAATTAGTTTGGTGCTCATTCAATAAAATTCCTACTTAAATTCAAGGTCTTGGGCCTACAGTGATTTTAGGGATTTTTATATGTCCTGTGCCAAGATAGCAGAACAAAAATCTACAGCTCAGAAATGAAAAGCATCAGTGACAGCTCTAGTCTTCCATTATAACAGAGCTCTCTACTGCAGCAGTAAAACTCAGATATGCAGGTGACATTCATTTCTTAGAGGCTGATCCAAAAATGCCCTCCCTGCTCTCCCTACCCTCTATCCACACCCTCCAGAAAAATATGCCATCACAAATTTCCTCTGCTACTGCCCCCAGTGCAGACCATATCTCTTTTTCCTTCCCCTCTCTAACAAATATGTCACAAGATGTGCATATTAAAAATAATGATGAAAGAAAGGATAAAACCCTAGAAAAGTAACAGTCCTCACTTTCTACTACTACCATGCTGTTCCCCTGGAGGAGGAGAATACAGCATAAGAGTGTGTGGCAGTTGCACAGTCACAGCAGTGAATACTTCTCTGAAAGGTGTTCTGAGGGTAAGAAATAAGTTCATAAACTTACATAGCAGAGCATAGCATAGTTTGCAGGCCTTTAAATTTCTTGCATTTTCTTTGTGTTGCCATCTCCATTTCAAGCAGCACTGCTCTTCTCAGAGGAGCACAATTCTTCATGTGTTGAGAATCATGTTCACACTGGTTCCATTATGCACTGTTTGCAAGTAATCAACTTATTTTTTCCATAAAGATGTTTCTGAATGCCTTTGAAGCTGCAGAATGCCTTCTAACTGAAGACATTCTGTACCATAAGTTTCCATGACACTTTAGGACAAACACAGATAAGACAGCAGCAAATCATCAGGCCACTAACTGTTTGATGTCTGTGACTCTTGGACTGAAAAAAAGTATTATTCAGTCTGGAAAAACAAAAATGTATCCCCCAGAAATTTGGTAAATATGTATGTTTAAGTATTCTCATGTAAATAAACCTTATTTTTTGGAGCATATGAGAAGCTGTTGTGGAGAGTTATTGATATATCTGTTATTTTTCTGTCACCCTTTTTGGATTTAATTTCAAGCTTAGAACAATTTCCTTTTAAACTCTCAGAATTCATCATGTGCCCTTTGCTGTCTGAGCAGAGCTGAGCCCACCTGAGCACAAACCCTGAGCCTGCCATGCTTGGCATGCTGCTCTGGACTCCATACTGCTAATGTCTTCTTAATGTGCTTCTACTTGGGCACACTTTGGAGCACTGCTAGTTCTGCACATTTTCTGTCTTGAAAAAGGAATAATTGTGCTATTGCTTTAACTGAAATAGAAATATCTTTTTGTTTTCATGTTCTCAGACATAATTCCTTAGCAGGCTAATGTTCAAAGTAGTTAAGACATAATGAGAGATTTTTTTTTTTTTTAATCATATCTCATGAAGTATCTCCTGAAGCTTTTTGTTAAACAGTGATGCTTCTGTAGTATTTTTATATTTGTATGTATACAAACACATAGACACACCTCTTTTAAACTGAATTCAGTTTTAAGATGTTCCTGCAAGACGTAGACTGATTTAGTATGTTTATTTCTTGCTAGTTCTCCTACATCATATTTAAACCAGTAAGGACATATTTTACTTTAAAAAAACGTATCCAGGAAATTTACATTTATATATATTTTCCTTTTAGCTATTTTCTTAACAACATGCCAGAAAATACTTTCAAAAAGTATTTTAGGCATTGCATACACAAAGCTGTCAGCTAACTCTCTTTGGAGAGCAGCATCCACATATTTTCACTGTCTAAGAATGTCAGCTGCTGTACTTAAAGTGATAGAAATCATTCTCTGATCCCATCCAAGGAGATGAAAAAGAGGTGACAGTAGGTAGTACTAGCAAGAAAAATTCTTAGGGAGCAAAAAAGATTAGATTAGATTAGATTAGATTAGATTAGATTAGATTAGATTAGATTAGATTAGATTAGATTAGATTAGGAGTGTGAGGTTTTATGAGGAGAGGCTGAGGGAGCTGGGATTGTTCATCCTGAAGAAAAGGAGGCTCAGGGGAGACCTTATTTCTCTCTACAAGTCTGAAAGGAGGGTGCAGCCAGGTGGGGGTCAGTGTCTTCCCTCAGGTATCTGGTGACAGGACAAGAGGAAACGGCCCCAAGATCCTACCTAGGAGGTTCAGGTTGGGCATCAGGAAGAATTTCTTCACTGAAAAAGTGGTTAAACATTGGAATGGGCTGCCCAGGTGGTGGTGGTGTAGTCACCATCCCTGGAAGTGTTCGAGAAACAACTGAACATGGCACTTAGTGCTATGGTTTTGTTAACAGGGTGGTGGCACTGTCAAAGGTTGGGCTTGATTATCATAGTGATTCTATGATAAAGCACTGAAGAAAGTGAGAAGCACCTAAATGGGTAAGAATAATATAGGAAAAGAGGAAGAGGGAGAGAAAGAGAAAGGAATGCTGTAAAGAGAGACAAGAAATTCAGAAAAACATAAATTAAATTGAGAATTTATTGAACACTGTTGACAATGTTGCTACAAAAATAGTTATTAAGAAATATTTTTTTATAAATCAATTCTACAGAAAATGTGATTAGTGAACAGGAATAGGGTAGAAAAGTTTGCAGGAGCTTTAGTTAAGGGCAGAGTTTTTGGCTGGTGTCTTTGAAATCGCAGTGAGCATGCTTTGTAAACTATTGGAAACTATTAGTCCATGCTGCTCTGACTTCATGTAGCACACAGGCAGTGTGTGAATGCATTTGATGAGAAAGGAGCAGCACCCCAGCCTAAGCCTGACTTGACATCCCTTTAGGATAGCACATATCACCTTCATTTCCTCTTTGAAAAGGTGACAGTTATGCATTTCTGCCTTAGGAGCACGGTGGTCCAATTCTTTCTCTGCCTGTGAACAGACCTGCCAGGCATCTGGGCATAAAGGAAAGAATTCACTGTCCTTTTTTAAGCCAGTCAGGAGCTGTTAACTCCAAATTGGCTGATTGTCTTATCTCTGGCTTTCAGGATGAACCTATCTAAGTGTCAGAATCTTAAACTCTTGAAAGAATTATCGATTGAATCTTTACAGTCAAAAGTCTTTAAATCACTCAAAATGCAAGAGGGGTTTAGAGACGTCTCAGGTAAAAACTAGAGCTCTGTATTGCTGTGAAAGCTCTTTTAAGTGCAACCTCAATTTCTGCTCAAAAAGGCAGAAATAACGTTTACTGGGTATTCTCATCTCCTATGTTGTTTTGGTATTAAACAATGTTAGGCACACCATGTAAATCATTAAGAACCTATCCACTGAATTCTGACATTGTTCATTAAACACATCATTTGTGTAATAGCACTTCATTAATTATAGAGCTCCTGAATAATGAAAATAATACATTAACTGGATAACAGAAAAAGTAGTCAAATAGTATTAAGCAATTTCCTGTAATAATTCAGCATAACAATGTTTTCTCTAATGAAACACTGTAGGCAAGTATTAACAGTTCACACATGTGAAATTATTAGCTCTTTCAAATTAACTCTCTCTTGAGCCTTTACAAAGTGTGTTGTGCATGGGAAGACCAAAGACAGCGGAGCACTCTCACCATATGCACAATATTGATCTAGACTCCTGGGCTTAAAATCCTATTAATATAAAGTAACTCTGCTTAATACACACAGACACATACATTTTGATAAATGACTCCAACATATACTAAAAGCCTACTGAAAACTGCTTTGAAATTTTAATGTAGGAAAAGAAATCACTTTTCTTATATTAAGAAATGCCAGTTTAATTTTTATTATCTATGGTAATTAAATTTAATTAAATTTAATTCTAAAACTCACAGTAGTGGTTTTAGAATTTTTTTTCTTTAACAAGAATCACAGCTAAGTGACTTTGTTTTGGAATTGTAGTTAGAGCAGCAACCCCATTTCTTTTGTAATATGGAAAAAATTGTCAGGGTTTTTTGTCTGGCTACATATGACAAACTCTTATAACAAGAAAAATCCATTACAGTATTCATAATACTAATAAAAAAGAAAAAAATGTATTTATTCAAAAAGTCAGTTATATTAGTGGCCAGAGAAAGATTAATTTTGTCTTTACTTTTTAATTTATTCTTTAAAGTATACCTTTAAAACTTGTGAAACATTTTTTTTTAGGAGCAACTTTTCACCCTGGGAAAGCTTCAGGTGAAAGTAAATGACCACATCTCCCATTGGTTATGCTCAAATGGTGCACTATTGGCCAGATTCACAGGCAAGACTAAACAGCTGGATTGGGCTGGTACAACCATCAGAGTACACAGGCTTGTAATGTTTCACATGTTTCTTTCTCTCTGTTCTTCCCAAAGTATGCTACTGAGTATGCTACAATTCCTTCTACATGGTCCCGATGTATTCAATAACATTCTTTTGAGATGATGTTTACTAACTGCAGCTGAGAATTTTCCAGCTGTAAGAGCTGAGGTGAAGTGCTTTATCAAGTACTTTGCAATTTATGGCTATATAGGTCAATGTAAGCAGCCTTTCATGTTAACCAAACTCTCAGTCTTACAGGTTTTCTTTTTTTGCCCAAAGACTTACACAATATAGTTAATGACATTGAACACAGTAAATCTGTCTCAAAAGGAATAGGGTGATAATCCCACTTACTGAACCCTGAAGACAATTTCCTTTCCTTCTGCACCACAAATTCTATATCCTCTTTCTGCAGCCCTGATCATACAAAATAAATGTTATGGTCCACTCTGAGAATTTTTTAGCCCTGTTTCACCCATATTTTATTCCTTGACGTATGACTGTTACTTGATTTGGGTGTGCATAAGGTAAAACTTTTCATTTTAATAGTTCTCATAATTAGGCCTTGGCTTTCACTTATAGTACAAGCCAGCATTTCAGAGATGGACCTAGTTTAATTTTTTTTTTCTCTTTTTGCAGTCAAAGGTTGGAAATGGAAAGTACTAATAGGTAGAAGTGATGTAAGTGGTCTGTGATGTACAGGAGAGCTTCAGAACCAGCAAATGAAGGAGGAACTATCAGATCTGGTCAAGTGGGAAATATAAAACTCAAATGTGCTACTGAATGGGGAGCAAAGACCAAGCAGATGAGAAACTGAAATTAGGAGCTAGTATGGGAAGCATTTTTGGGAGATGTTTCTTGTTAGAACCTGGAAAACAGTGGAAAAAAATGCTGTAGATAAGTGAAAACTCTGCAATATTTTGCATAGGAGTGAAGCAGAACAGAGTGAACAGAGGGCTTCTGTCTAAGAAAATAGGGCTCCCAAGGGGATGGAAAAGCACTTTGTAATAACACAAAATTTGCCTAGAAGGGTTGCTGCTTTATTCATTCCTGGAGCAGAAGGGAAGGGACACAAGAATAAGTGAGCACAGGACAGTCAGTTACACCATGCCAGGTGACCCAGAATAGCTTCAAACGTGAATGATCTTAGTCTTCAGATAATAGCAGATAATGAGACTGTGGCTTCAGCCTCTCAGGCAGCAGAAGGTGTCTGAAATGTTTTCTTGGCAGAATTTAGGAGGAATGCAGGACAACCCCGCCGACCTTGCATAGGACCTGAGAAGAACACAGGCACAAAATGTTTTAAGGAGATGTTCTGCAAAGGATTCAAGTCTGTGAAGGCAGGATTCAAAAGGCCTAATTAGAGCCCTTTGAGATCCAAAAATGACATGACCTGGGACTAGTTATGTTGATTTTTTGGCATATATTCCTTCTAATTCCCTCCTTCTGAATATCCAAATCCTGCATTAATTCTTTAGACTACTGCCAGGCATCCCATATATATTCTGTTAAAATATAATCCATATGGTAATTTGAGACACTGAAGCTCTTGTTTCCCATCTCTAGGTGTAGGGTAGGCAAGTTCTTGAGGTGAACATGCTAAACACCTGATTGAGAGAATGGACTATGTGAGTAAACTCAAAGGAGGTTTTAACAGAGAAGTCTTGCAGAACTTCCAAGGCAGCCATCTTCAATTTCAGACATACCCATCCATGTCTTTGTACCATCTAGCTGTTCAGCATGAACCTTCTAAACCCCTCAGTGTCCTGACACATGTAAGTTCCAGTCAAAAACAGTCTTCCATTGAATGCAAATTGACCTGGGACTATAATTCAACCCTATGAGCTTTGCTGTGGCCATGGTAGATAACTCTTGGATGTTACAGTGCTGAGCATTGCGTATCCTGACAGTCTTTGCCTCTATGTGTTGTCTTGTACAAGGTATTAAGAAGATGCACCAATTCATTTTTATGAGTAATTCAGATACTTCTGTGAGGAGCACCACAGAAATACTAATGAGGAAATTAATTATTCTATGGATAGTAAAATTAGATGTGTTCAGCAAAGGTGACATGTGCTCACTCACTTACCAGCAGTGAGAATACCAAATATTGATTAGCTGCTCATTAAACCTGCACCATTCATTCTGACAGATGCCTCTCTGAACCGAATCAGTCCTGCTCCTGCCATTATTCATCCCATCATGCTGTAGGCACATAATTGAGGTGCCTCTACTTTCTGCCTTTTCTGAGGTCAGTGGGATGAAACAGACCACCCCAGGGACCATTCAGCTCCTGCAGTGGCAGAATCAGATGTAAGTTACCTGCCTCCTGACAAGTTATCAGCAGAATTTTGAGTAGCTACTCTTGAGTTTCAGGAATTTCAGTAAGTGTCTAATTTAGGTAGACTACATCAGGGCATATGTCGCAGTGCAATTAAGAATTAAGACAAAGGTACATTGAAAGACAGTTTAGATTATATTGAAAATCTCAATTCAGGCATTCTTTAATTTTATGTTCTTCACTGTGTCTTAGAGAAAATGCTACTCTAATACTGCAGATTTTTGACAATATTTTAAGGCTAATGTCAACTTTCCTGACTGTTTTCCTTTACTGCTACCTTAGCAGGACAATCAGCAAAAAAATCAAGATGGGTTTGACCAGCAAGTCAAAGAAGGTGGTTCTCCTCTACTCTGCTCACATGAGACCCCACCTGGAATGCTGTGTCCATCTCTGGGGCTCCAAACACAAACTGCTGAAGAGAGTTGGACAAAGTCCACAAGATGAGGGAGGTGTGGAGCATCCCTCCTATGAAGACAAGCTGAAAGAGCTGGGTTGTTCAGACTGAAGACAAGAAGGCTCCAGGGAGACCTTCCTGCAGCCTTCCAGTATCTAAAGGGAGCTTACAAAAAGGCTGAAGAGGGACTTTGGACAAGTGCATGTAGTGATGGGATGGGACAAGAGATAATGGCCTTAATCTGAAGGAAGGTAGGTTTGGATTAAGTGTTAAGAAAAACTTTTTTTTAAATACAACTTTTTTAAAGACTCTTTCTTAAAGAAAAAATTATTTACTCTGAGGCACTGAAACACATTTCCCAGTGAAATTGTGGATGCCCTGTTCCTATAGGAGTTCAAGGACCGGTTGGATTGATTGCTGAGCAACCTGGCCTAGTAGAAGGTATATCTGTTCATGTCAGGAGTTCTGCAACTACATTACATTCCAGGTTCCTTCCAACTCAAACAATTCTATGATTCTGTGATTCTATAATACATTCCTTTCAACCTTGTCATTGAGTCCATCAGGCTTTCACGCCTGTTAATATTTGTTGTTCTATGTCCCACACACTCCCTTTTCCCCATATAATTAAGTCTCCCTATATTTTGCTCATGTACATATTTTGCTTTCATAGTCACATAGAATTTTTATTTTTTGCAATAGCAGGTAACACAAACCAAAAATGGTTTGATTTTCATTCTGATTTTAACCCCTTTGAATTCCTTTTTTTCTGCCTCTTTTCAGTGTTCTGCCTACATGAGTCAGTGTATTGAAGACATCTTAAAACAGTTTCTCATAATAGATAATTTTACTGTGTAAAAAGGGATGTTCATGTCCCATCTCTCCCTCCTTTCTAGTTTGTCATTAGCTTGAAAACAGCATTTAATTGATAGAGCGATAGAAATAAAATTAAACTTTTGACATTTCTTGTGGATTATTAATACATGTTGAACCAGGGTATGCAGAAGACTACACAGAATGTGTTATTGGGCTGCTCCTGTTTGGACCACCTCTCACTCTTGCAAGTGATCATGATGGTTATTGTCTCAGCATTCTGCCTTGGTAATCACAAAAGAAAAATTAGACCGTTCTGGAGAGCAGCTCAGACCATCCAAGATCTGGACCACTCTTTGGAGATGTTCCTCTTCCTTTCTCTTCAGTAACTGTCACAAAAGCTGTGGGTAGACAATGTCCTAAGCTGGGCACCACAGTCACCTGCCTAAAGTTCAATATAAACGCACCAAAAGCAGGAGTTGCATTGAAATCCCTTACTCTTTCTTGTTCTCAAATCAAAATCATCAGAAAGCATAGTAGTGGGGCTTTTATCTCACTGCTTGAAAGATCACAGAGAAAATGCCTGGAATTATATAAGAAAGACATTGATTGTATAAGATTTAATTCTATGGGTCTTTCTAACCACTTACCTAAGCAAATCAGATATGACACAGGAATGAAAACCATTCTTGAAGGCACTGTGAAAACCATTCCTTGCTGCTAGTGCTGATGTCCAAGCAAATTAAGTTTGTAAAGTATTTAGTAGTGTCTTCTTTAAAAAAGAATGAAATATCCAGAGCAACTTTATATATATATATATATATATAAGCCTATAGAATACTGTCAAGAGGGTATATTATTCCATGTCCATTTACTTCTAGCTTCTTTGTACCTTTCACAGGAGCATTTGATTCAGATCTTGTAGATAAGAGGTTGATGGTCCCAAAGGAAGTTGTGATCCAGCTTGATAATTCCTATGACTCAGAAATTCATAAACTCATTAATGCAGTACTGATGCTTAAGTACTCATATAAGGTTCAGCTGAATGCAGGCTTCAAGGATAGGATAGAAGTAAGTAATTTGTCTAAACCAAAGCTAAATCCTATAAGCAGATTCTGACCAATAATCAAAATGAAACTCGGCACTCAGAAGTTAAGTGCTTATTGACAAATAAAGAAGTTAGATTTCAATATCTGTAAGACTCTCTCCTGTGTAAGATAAATAAAGAGTTCAAGTTGCTAAGGAATTACAAAATTGAACTCCTGGTATGGCAACTGCTATTGTTGATGAAATAGAATACTTGGCATATTAATTTACTTTTCATGAACTTACTGAAATTCTGATTCTCTAATTATTAAATATGTTCAACTGTTAAACCTTGAGTTTCTTTTAAAACATATGAGTCATAACAGTAAGAGTGCAGGCTAGAAAAAAGAAGCTGTTGTACTGCAGATATATGTAATTTGCCGGCTCAACATCTTTGCTAAAATGCAAAGTGATACTGTTCCTCTTTTTCATCCTTCTCTCATTGCTCAAGTTTGTCACCTTGCTTTGTAAATTAGAGTTCTAGAAAAACAATCATTAACAAATCTTTCTTGCCAATGACAGACTGAAAAACATCTCACTTTTTTCATATTTATGCATCATAATATACCTATGAAGCATGTAGATCATTATACTGGAAGCAGCTGATAACACCTAAGAAATTATTGATTTCTCTTTGTGGTTTCTCTTCATGAACTTAAGTGCATAATTTTATAATTGACTTATATTTTTGTCAATGTTTTTTTAAATTGGTGTCATCAAGCTGTAGTTTCTTTTGCTCTGCCCATCTTCTGCAAGGCACAGCTATTTCACAAGGCATTTCTTAGCAATTTCACTAAATCACGCTTTTTTTTTTCCTTGTGCTCACAGTAAACAGCCCAATTGAGTGCTAATCACAGTGGAGAAATTAATCTGATCCAGAAAAGAAAACTGTGAAGCTTCCTAAAGTGCTAGACAGAGATGGCAAAAGGAGGAAGTAAAGCACACAGTTATTAATCTTTTTATCTTAAATTGGCTTTAAAAAGTTATTAAAATTTTTATTAGAAATCTCTCTTTACACCATATTTTAGCATTCACAAAGGCTTCAGGATCTGAGTTTCCCACACTTCCTTTCCCACACTAGAAAGGATTCTGGATGCTTATCCTACCAAATGAAAATTTACAGAGAGCCTTTCTTAAACAGAGAACTGTAAAGCAAATATTTTTTCCATAAAATTTTCATTTGGACCATCTCCTAATTTTTTCAATGTGTTAAAGCCAGGAGCACTTTGTAGAACAACAGTAGAAAGTAACCATGGCTGGTTTTAGTTATTAATTACCACTTAGAAACAAAAAAGCCCTCCAGTTCATTTTCAGCTTGTTTCTGGATGTTTTTAATTTCACTGTTTCTCATTTTGTATAGCTGGATACAATAGGTGTACATGCAATATTATATATATATATGTCAAAGAAAAGCAATAATATAGGATGGTAAATCAGGAAATAGTCTCTTAGGCGTGTGCATCATGAATCAAATATCTTCATCTACATATTCACTGGCTTTTTCAAGTGTTGTTTAATATCATTCTTACTGTGCTTCCTGACTTCTGTGTGCCAGATAAGCAGAATCCACACAAGTCACATGAAAGAGGAACAATGTGACCAAGTCTTCTGCAGGGTCTGTGTCTGCAAGAGTTTCCTCACAATGTGCTTCTGAAATATGCATGCATTAAAAATAGTCATGGTGGAAAATGCTGAGCTCCTCTCCTTGTCCATGAGCAGAAGCTAACTATCTTCATCCCAGAACTTGCAACAATCTTACAAGATCTTTATGTTAAACCCAAATTATTAAATCATCAAAGTTACCCTCTTCTTCTTTGTTTTACTTGTATCATCAACAGCATCTTCCCCTTGGCAATTTTTATTTGCCACAGAGGCACTTTGAGCTGTACATGCTGACATCAAAGTACCTTGGTGAATCACCTCTGTTTCCATCCAGTGATCAAAACTGTCACCTGTTGAAGCTCTTCCAGGCCCTGAACAGAAGAAAATTATGAAGCTGTCAAGAGCTCAGAAGAGAAATCATGCCAATTTTTTCATGCTTTTTTCATCATGAACAGTGCCTTCAAGGGGTTGTGCTGAGCACTGTAGTGATAGACAGGTGTATAAAGAGACATAAGCACAACCATAAAATACCCACAATAGGTGTGACAAATCTTCCAGAGGTTATTACTGCAGTGGCTACAGCTGGAGCTTAGATGACCCATTTGGATTAGATACCCAAGGTTTAAATTGTGACATTTGATATCACAACTCTAGGCAATGAACTGCTTCCAGGAAGCTTCTTGTCTCCAGATTTGGTAATAATACCTAATAACCTAGTTGTCCTCCTCTTCTATACAACTGTTTATCAGATATATTTTATATAAGACATGTATTATTAGTTATTTACATGTTTTATTATCTGTATATATGTATGCCTATTCATGTATATGTAACAAATCAATTCTCATCCTGATCACCTTTTTCTGTGTTCTATTGAACACAGAAAATAAACTATAAACTATGACTACATTGATGTTTGTGAAACTGGTTCTCGAACACATAAAGCATTCTGTGTACAAGCATTATGTATACATGCAAAAGCATAGTTTAGCCTCACCACATCTTCAAAAATTTGAGAAGCATTTCCACTTGCTAGTGCCTACTAATCAAGTATTTTCTTCACCTATTATAATAATTCTTTTTTCATTAGTTATTATACAACCCCATGTGCATATAAAATGATAATTACATCTGTACGAAGAAAGATAATTTTTAATTGCTCACTTTGTAGAGTGGAAGATAATATACAGTTTTTATAGATTTTAATAAGGAGAAATGCTGTGCTTTGTGTAATTCTTAAACAATTTGTGTAACCCAGTTAAGGCATTCCCTCCTAACAATAGGCTGGATCTTGTTGCAGATGCCTATACTGCAGCAATTCATGTGCAGAGTTCGTGAGGCAGCAATTGCCTGCTGGAGGCAACTGTCCCTTTGTTAATGTGATGGAGCTAATGAAGACAATGGTAACCTTTAAAAATTTTCAGTTTTCCTGTAATGTGCATAACCTCCTGACACACGTTTGAAAATCCCTTGAATATGGCAAAAGCTATCATTATCTGACAGGGGAATGTTTTATGGGTCACCACTGAAACTAACTGATGGAAAATTGTCAGTAGTTTCTTTAAAGCTCCTTTATGCAATTCTTCAGTATTGTGCTATAAACCACTTTTACCATGTGTGTCCTCAACTCATCTATGCTCCTAATATAACAATACCATTCACAGTGTATGACATCTCTCTAAATGATTTATTTTAACAACTTAAAGCACTCCATGTCAGTCATGTGTCCCAAATTAAAGTTAAAAGAAACATGGGCTAAATCTCAGGTTATGAGATTACATTGTATCACGAATGATAAAATATCCATACTGTTTTGCTCTGATTCTGCCCATCTTTCAGTCTTAGGAACATTGTCTTTTGAAGCTTGTCCCCTTGGCATTCATTCACTGAATCACTGGCTGGATATGTTAGAAGATCTGTCTCACTGCTTCCTCTCCAGATACAGAACATATCACCTCTGGGATGTGTACAGATTCTATTAGAGCAAAGCCTCAGGCCTGACAATATCTTGCTGCAATGATTGTCTCTAGTGAGTGAATAGTTACCCACACAGATTTAATTAACAGCAGCAGCAAAGTATTCACTGTTATGGAACTCTGTGGTAAATTACTAATCAGAACTCCAGGCACACTAGAGGGAATAGAAAGATGAGGAAATTATGAGATCAGTTTTAAACAATATGGAACAGGCATGAGCAACTCAAGCATTGTTTATATGCAATAAATGCAGTGATGGTCCATGAGGAAAATGCCTAGCAGGCTATCACTTAGATCTTCTCCAACAGTTTCACCAGTTCAATATCTGAGGGGCAGGAGGCTGTGCTGTATGTGTGAGGGGGTTGATGATGGACAAAAATCATGTTTACATTAGTGGCTATTTTGACTTCAAATGGTACAAGCAATTTTTATTTTGTTACGGGTTTAGCTATCAATGTCTAGCTTTGCTGTGTTAAAATGTTGGCAACTGAAGGTAAAAATACATAAGCAGGGCAGAGAAGTAAGCAGCAGTGTTCTGGAGTAAAGATTAATTAAAATTACTTGAATCACAGACTTGGAATGGGCACTTCAGCTCTTTGAGAGATCTGCTGCTTTGGCACATATGAAATGGGCCCACCTGCCTGGTGCAATCGAGGTCACTGAAACACTCTGAAAGTGCATTTTCACTTACAGAGTGCCATTGAGACTATATGGTGCAGTTAAGCTCTGAGGATGGAATACCATAGGCTGAGCTCCAGTGGGAGACAACATAGTCAGGAACTTGTAAAAGTTTCTGTGCAATTCCATCTGCTATGAGCAAATGCAAGTCATATAAAACACAAGTTTGAAGCTTCTCTGACTCTAATACTTACCAAAAGTCATTGCAGTGTTGTGAATAAAAAGACTCTCACTAGAGCAAGCAGGCTGAAGTTTTGGATCTGTGAAGGCTTTTATGTGAAGTGAAGGAAAGGTTACTTTCAGCATATTCTCAAAGCACAATTTTCTGATGTATATTTTCCAAAACAGAGGGAGAATCATTGGAAGACTGAATACCATGAAAGATATCAATGGAAAGTGCTTTCTCTCTCTGTCTTTCTGTCCCAGATCATGCTTATAAAATAATTTTTCCAGCTTTAAATACTTCAGGTCAGTTTTCTACAAATGATTCTTTGAACTCAGAATTTGGAAAATTTTTATGCTGGCAGCTTCCAGTATCTATGAAATATTGATTAGAGAGGAAAGAAATTCACAGCCCACATGTTGTATTCTGCAAACCAAATTGATCCTTTGACACTTCAACTGCATGTTATGTATTCACAATGGGCAAATATCACCTATGTGTTCCTGCCAGAGCAACAATTTTTAAATTAGTAAAGGAGTATAAAGTTTAAGCTTTCAATATTACATTCAGCATGGACGTATCATCAATATGGAAAGGACCCTGTATCTCTTGTCTTTGAATACAATGACAGATTTACAAATTGCCATATTTTTGCAGTCTGGTAAATTAATCCAACCGCCAGCAACTGACTACAGGTGTTTTCATTGCTAATGCCTGGTAAAATATACTAGCATAGTCAACAGGGTGGGCTAATCTTTGCTTCTGTAATTCAAATGGACAGAGTTAGGAGATTTAGTTTCTTTTTCAGGTGAGCATCTAATTTCAGATCAATAACCAACTAACCCCCACTAATTTAGGAAAAAGTTCTTCTTGGTAAGAGTGATAAAATACTGGAATGGTCTGCCTGGGAAGGTGGTGGAGTCACCATCCCTGGATATGCTTAAAAAGGACTGGATGTGGCACTTGGTGCCATGGTTTAGTCGAGGTATTAGGGCATCAGTTGGACTCAATGATCTTGAAGGTCTCTTCCAATCTAGTCATTCTGTGTGATTCTGTGTAATTTCATAATTTGAAATTATTTGAGCTTACTTTAGGAACTACCACTTCTGCGCATGAATGCCTGTCTGTCAAACTTTAGGGAAGAGAATACAGAATTGTCTCTGCTCAAAAAGGAAAACCAAATTTATTCACAGTCAGAAGCCTCAGTCAGATCTTCAGCTGATGCCAGACTTCAGAAATCCATTAAACCAATGGGATACTTATAAAAAGAGAGTTTAGAAATGTTATTTTTATAAGTAGTTCAAAATTAAATGAAGCTGAAGGACACTAGGCATCTAGAAATTGCAAATTCAACAAATCCATGTCATGATAGATTCTTACTAACCTTAGATTTCCTTAAAATAATGAGAAACACATTTAAATAGAAGACCAAATAGCAGCTTTGGTTGAGATAAAGAAATTTGACAGAGGAAATAAAAATTTGCATAGACAGTTAAACAGCTAGACTTTTACATGCCTTGCTTCATACACTGTCTAAATAATGCTACAACAGCAAAGAATGCAAATAGAATTGGAGCTTGCAGGTCATTGAACATTTCAAATTTTTCCACTGCCATTTCAGCACAAAGTGCTAAAATCCTTTGTACTGAACCACAGCTAGAATTTCCAGTGCTTGTTGATACTGAAAATATTTATCTTAATCATGGTGGTTTAATGAACAACTGGCAGCACATCAAAGCAAAACAAAATACTGGATGCTTTATTCAGGATATCTGAAAGGATATTTTTAAATGCAATCCCTGCATCATTTTTTAGAGCTTTTATTTATGAATGATCATTTTGGTTCTTCTATATCTGCATTAGAGAAAATAAAAATAAGTGAAATGAAGAGGATATAGGTAAAGCCTGTAGAGATTTTTATAGTGCTCAGGAAAGTCACACAAGGAAAACAAGAAACTACTGCAAGAGTACCACACACAGGCAGATGAAAATAAAACTGTGGAAACAGCAAGACTCATTATGCACTTGGCTGATTGTGCACCCATTCTGTTGTTTTGGAAATGGATCCAATGTGTTTGTTCCACTAGGGAGTTTTCTGTTAGGGAATACATAAAATTAAAATGTTTCCAAAAGTATCTAGACTTTTTTTTTTATCATATATGTTTGCTATATTTTCAAACAGTTGTGCTTTATCTCTGAACCAATTTCCACATTTTGCTGCCAGTTATTATTGCTCTTATCTCCCACGTCTTTGTTGGAGTCCCATCTTCACCTTTCCTTTATGGCTTACATCTCTAGTACAGCTTGTCATTGATTTCTTACTTTATCTTTACCATAACCAACTCTTTTTGACTTCGACCCACTTTGGTTTTTTTTATTTTTTTTAACCAGGAGAGTAAAAAGCCAGCAGTGTATTTCTCAGTAATTATAATTTTATCTCTTCATCCAATCCAAGCACAAATACCACAAGATGTACCATACATACATGCAGCAATAACAGTTACTGATAAGAATAATCACACTGACTTTGTGGTGGAGCTGAAGGACCATTACCATAAATGAAAATTGCAAGGTCAGAACCTGACGTGGGTGAGAATCTTCAGTGTTTACAAGACTGCCACGTGCATCAACTACTCTACTTTTGTGGGGAGAAATTATGCAAATCTGTTCTTTATTATTGCACATAATTAACACAGAATATCCATGCCATATCTTATTTTCACTTTATTTTTGCAGATTCAAAGCAAGAAATAAAGCCCAAATCAAATAAATTTCTCTGATTTCTTTATTTTCTTTTTTCCTGTTTAATAATATTCCACATTAAGTTACTCACGATAGCTTCTGGTTGAGAATTAACCTTCATTTTTTCTTTGCTCATTAGGAATCAGTAGTTCTTCACCAAAGAATCAATAATATATACATATATATATATATTTTGTGTGGTTCACAGGCCAGATACTCTTTTAGGGGACTAATGAATTTAAAGTAAATTAGGAGGGGTTTTGGGAAGAATCCCCCAAGACTTCTGTGTGGATGGTGCAGCATAGTCGAAAGATGAAAGTATTCAAATTTCAAATTAAGCACCACAGATAGAGAGACTCTGCATGAATTTCAACTATATATTCCTTGTGTTGGTCTGCTAATTAAATATTTTTTTTTAAGTGCATTTGGTTTAATACGAATATGAATATGGGTTGAATATGAATATCTATATAGTGAGTTAGGAAAAGAGATTGCATAAGCAATGGCTCCTGTTGTCCAAGAGTTTTAATGACAGCACATTGAATCCAGCTTAAATTCAATTACACAAGTGCAGTGAGGATTGTGTTGCTGAGTTTGAGGAGGTGATGTATTTCTGTCTAATGATCTGAGTTACGGGCTTTCACAGCTCCAGTGTCTCCTGGACTCTGTTAACATCACAAGTTTTACACTGACAAAAGATGTCCATATCAGCTCTCCTGATACAAAAGGAGCACAGAATGAAGGAATACAGCAGTGATAGACTAGAGCTAGACATACAACTATAGAAGAAAAGCCATGGAAAAACAAAAACTGAATCCATCTCCAACAGGCTGAGAAACAACCTACTCTGGGATGCTTTCACAGAATATGGTTGTACAGCAAAAGTTAAAATGAAACTGAAATAAAAGATAAAAGTAACAAGTACAACCTCTTATCTTGCTCAGCAGAAGAAAAGGTAATGTCATGTGACAGTAGCCAATTATAACAGTGCAATAAATCTGGTCATATGCCCCAAAAGGAGCACAAAGACTGGGGGGAGCCCAAATAATGCCTTGGCCTGGCTTCTCCCAGAAGTATCACAGAATCCATCAAGCCATTAAAGGATTATCTCCACAGACCCAGACAGGAGAACGAGGAGGGAAACCAAATTGAGGTCTCAGAGGAAATAACACACTGTCAAGGCCCTTCCCAGGACTGTAACAGGACAGCTGCTGTCTTTTTGTCCAGATGTGAAACCCATCACCAGAGGTAAGCATCAGAACAACTTTTGGACTGAGGGGGTATTGCCCAGAGGCATGGGACATGTTATGTGGTGCAGGGAAAGAACTCTTGAGCATTCCACAAGATTTATTATGGGAAGTTTAAGGGTGGAAATAAAGGTGGGAAAAGAGAGGAATCAAGATGGCTTAAGGAGGAAGAATGGTGGGAAAATAAAGAAGGAAGTAGAGGTTGTTGCATGTAAATAGTTTGCTGGTTGGTAAACCTGTCTGTCCATGCCCTGCACCTGATCTGCACAGACTGTCCTGTTTCGTTACTAAATTCCTTTCTACTCTTTTCCAGATGAGGAACTCTCATGTTCCTCTGTGCATCTGGGACTGTGATGTCAGGCAGACTACAGGCTGGAGGTGGCAGCAGGTGCCAAGACCCCAGTGGGTGGATGTCAATGCCAGAAAGTGGAGTGGGACCTCGGGTCTCAGGGACACAGATGTCCATGGTGCCAACCACTGGAGCAAGTGTGTAAACTGAGTGTGTGAGTGCCAGCAAAGATCAAACCAGGTGAGCCACCAAGTCAGTGTGAAGGTCTGGGAGTCAGGGGATCTCTAAGAGAAAGATAGGGATAGGTTATGGGGTGGTTATTTGGGATCAAGGGAGTTTCAAATGGTGCGTTATGTATGTGTGCATCTCTGAGGGCATTTGCACCAGCAGCTAGATCATGGCTGTGGCTTCAGGAGTTTGTGTGTCCAGGTGTTAGCTACTGGGCAGACTGGGAGTGTAAACCCAGCTGTGGAGGGAACCATATTGTACATAAGCACACGTACATATTCCCAGTAGTAGATCTCCATCCTGCTCAGCAGAGAGGGAAGCAGGATGAGGCCACTGCTTTCTGTTTGTAAGAGCTCTGTCTCTCTCTGTATTGATCTGTACAGACCATTGTATATTTAAATAGAGTGTAGACATGTTTGTGCCTGTTCCTGGTGTGTGTAGGGATTATATGCTCAGTCTCACTACCAGTGAACCTGAGGACATGAAGCTGCCACAGTTTCATCTCTCTCGAGCTGCCGGATTTGTCCTTAATCCACTAACAGCAATGTATTGAGCAAATATTCTTTTCCCTATTACCTAGGGAAGGAAGTGCAGGCTAAAAATTGTTAAATATCACTTGAACAAATGCAAGAAAGAAGTCAGTAAAGAGCAAAAAATTACATCTTATCTATTAATAAAATATAGTGACAGTGATGTGGCTTCCTAGGAATTCTGTATTGATGGAATTTATAACAGATTTTTGTACTGCAATAATCTCTTTCCCCTCCTATGTCTGCCTCGGTCATAGTAAGGTGATAACCACAACCTTTATTTTCAGGTGATTTTAACTGCTTGAAGGAGTTCTGCTAGAAATGTGCCTGTCCAACTTCTGGTGATGTTTTTTATCAGGTTGTCCACAAACAGCTCCTCCTCTTTTAATTTTTCTTCTCAGCAAATTTATGTTTGCTAGGACTTTTGCTTTGGTCACATTGCCAAACCTTTCCAGCTTCTCTCTGTGCACTGCTGCTAGCAGAGGCTCATGGGATCCAATTACTGCAGATCCTACTTCCCTGTAATAGAGCTGTTAGTTCTGTGCACTGTACATGGTATCTATTGAATTCTGCAGAGACATCTGAATTCAAAGGCTTGAATTTTTCATTCTGTTACTACTGTTTGAGTTTCACCTGTTTCACACTGTTCATGCTCTTGAGAACACAATATTTCTAAGAAGTTCCTTTTTTTTCTTCTTTTGGATCTACTAAAGTTGTTCTTGTCTTTCCAGGTTGTATTTTGGACTGTGAGCACTGCTAGCATGAGGGCAATTCTTTGGATTTCTGTTTCAAGTTTCCTGTCTTTCATGGTAGTAGTACCAAGGCACTTGAATAAGTCCCCCCATTCAACTTTCTTCCTTTTAATATCTATTTCTTTTTCAGAATCAGTAATCTTCTTTGTCATTACACCACTATTTTTTTTTGTCCTGATCTCCATATCATTGCAGTGCTACCCAGCTTTGTCACTGCTTTTCCATGTATTGGTCCTATTCCTCCTATCAAATCTAATCATCTTCAAAGGACAGATTACCTGTAATACTACCTCTAACTGATAGCACTCCTTCAAAGTTTTCAGAGTCCTTTGACAAGGAAACTTTTGAAGATATGTGGCAATAGGAGACATCCCTTTCTTATACCAGCTGTTATATGGAACTACTTACTCAGTGTGATGCCTTCAAGGACTTTATCCCCTGCACTATAATAAAGGATTTCAATGGTTGTCACTATTCTTTTGCTAATGTTGAGTGTCTTCGTCACAGTCTATAGTATTCGTTCCCGTGAATGATCAAATGATCTATTGAAGCCTATGAAGTCACAGTGTAGTTCTATTTCATATTCTCAGTATTTTCTGTTAAATTTCTTAAGTTGAATGTCTGATCTATTGTACTTGGTGTCATTCTAAAACCTCCTTCTTCCTCCTCAGTAATGTCTTTGGCAGATCAAGTAGACATAGAACATTGTCAAGGTCTCTTTATGGCAGGTAATGCCCTGATAGCTCCCTTGCTTTTTTGCAAATGTGTAGCTTTTCCTGATGGGGATTTTCACAAGTAATTTCCTGGCCCTTGTTTGATAAGTCTAAGAATGAACAAATCCACTCTGAGTTTTGTTCAGTTGCTATTGATATTGTCAACAATTACTTCATAGTAAAACTAATTCTTGTGCCAGTCCCACTGCCTGTCTGAAATTGCTTCAGCTTCCATTTTGGAAGACATACACTTTTGTCATAAAATATAAATACACTTCCTCATTGTTATGTTGATGGTATTTTTTTTTTCTTCCTTCTTTCTATATCCTGCTGTCTGTGTATCTGTATGATTTTAGCTTTTGTATGATTGGTACTAGTCCCTATCCTAAGCAGCTTTCTTGTGGTTCTCTTTTTCCTACAAGTATCTGAACCAGCCATCTTACTGCTGCTAATTTTATCACACTGAGTGATTTGTTCATATTCCGTTTCCTAGGACGAGTGCCTGATTTTTCGGTAGAATTTAATGCATTGATTTTTCTCCAGCAACATGTTTGGCAATCTCATCTTGGTCACGAGCTTTTCATGATATCTTGGTGGGAAATTTGTCCTGACTCTCTCTTGCTCTTCAAGAGTAGAGGCAATAAAGCCTACTGTAACAAATAGATGACTGCCTAAGAATCAAGTCTTCAGACTATTATTTTTCGCCCAGTGATACCAGTCCCTTTGTTAGCAAGGGCTGAGACCAAAAACAGCATGCTGCATTGCAGAAGCATTACCCTAATTTCCTTCTTGAAAAGGCTTGCAGAGCTTCCAAAGGACTCAGGTTCTGTAACTCTCCATATAAATGATTAGAGACTTTCATAAAGTGAAATTTTTTATTGTTTCTTCCCATTTCAAGGTGTTGTTGAAGTATCAATAACTTGCCTCTTGATATAAGATACTTTTTACAGCAAGAACAGCCATTGGCTGGAATGCCCTTCCCAGGGACATCACTGAAGGTTTTCAAGATGCAATTGGACAGGGTGCTAGATAATGTCATCTAGGTTCCCTTTCCCATCAAAGGCTGGGCTAGGTGATCTTTCGAAGTCCCTTCCAACCTGGGCTGTTCTATGATTCTATAATTCTAATATATCAAAACCTTTGAAAGAAAAATGTTTTTGGCTTAGAGCAGTTAATTACTGAAGAATTCTGATGCTTTAATTTTATTCAGAAAGAAATAGTATTTCCCAAATTAAAAGTGGCCCAAGATGTGAGGACTCAGCTGTTTTATGTACCTCCAGGATTATGAGTATTAACTTGGTGACCTTTAGATTACATTAAGTTTTCATGGATCACAATAAGAGGTATTGCCCCTGTAGACTTTCAGGATAAGTTTCCATAGTATTTTTTCTTGCCTTGAACAGTGATAGCAAGTTACCTTAGACACCTCCAGTTGCCTTCCTTCCCTCTGAATAAGGATCAAGGAAGATGAAAAGTTAATGTGGAGAAGCACAGCTGCATGCCAGAGACATGTCCCACATGAGTAACAAATTTTTGGTAAATAAATACAAATGTTTGTGGTTTCCAGTAGTTTCATTGTAAATATTTTAAATGAGGTGGAAAACTTCAGTCCTGTGAAGATTTTTTTAATTTAATTTTACTGCCGTGGTTCAATCACAAAATTTTTCCTCTAGCTGTTCTCTGATTTACAGAAATAAGTTACAAATATCTTAGAGGTTAATATACCTCTAAGAAAAGGTATCAGCTCTGTACCTATTCACACACCTATAAGAGTATGTACAGAACAGTTTTGTCAACTTCCAGGTTTATATTTAATAATTGAATTTTTAAACTTCACAGTGTGTAAGGTTTTTTTTTAAGACATAATGTAATAAAATTTCTTTTTTCCAATGGTGGCTTTTTAGCCCTGTTATGATACTGCAGAAATGCAAACTGGCAAACAGATTAAAAAAATCTTATTGGATGAGTAAACTGTACGAGAGGTATAATACTGTATAAAAACCAGCCTTGCATCCAGAAGAATTATAATTAGATTTCTATTGGTTAAAACTTAAAATAAAGCAGTAGTTGTGATAAGAGGTAATGTTTTGTTTCTTTGCTAAAGCATGATTTGTTTGGAAATGCAATACAATAAACTATAATATAGAAGTACCTGCTGAAAAAATACCTGTTGCAAGTGAGGTTAGCCAGAATGAAGTGCATGATGAAAGTAGAAAGAAAATAGTATGTACAGCAAAAATAAAATTTAAGGAACTTAAAACAAAGAGATTTTGGGGACCTCAAATCCTCCAAGTGTGAGCACCACATACCCTCTTACCGGCTAGTTCTGAGTAGGTAGCCATCTTCTAATTTAACAAGAAAATTTTTAACTATACTTAAGTAAATCTATGATATTCTGCAATAACTGTTGTGAGACCAGTCAGGAAAAGCTAACAGAAGTAATCAGAACTAATTGGGCTTTGTATAATCTTAATTTTATATGACAGTTGAGAAACATGAATTCTGATGAGTAGTGTAAATTTAAATTGCAGACTACTGCCACTAATGCAGTGCGTTATTGTGGATATATTTGTTAATTTCTTTTATTCTTAGATCTAATTTTATCCAAGTCCAAGGTTATTGACATAGTAATTAGTAATACAAGTTCTTGTTCTTTTGCATGGCCCATGAAAAATAATTTTATGTCTTTAAGAAAAAGTGTGCAAGGGCAAAGTGTAATGTGTAATTGATTAGTGTGTGGTGGGAAAAATGGCCGTGTCCAAAGATGTTTCCAACCAAGCTTCACTCAGAATGCTCTTTCATTCTAAGTAAAATAAACAGGTTTGAAATTTTTGGGATTTTCTATTTGTTGTCCAGTAAAACCTTACAGCTTCTGGGCTTTTATACAACTAAGATTTATAGTATCTATTCTCCCTGTGCAGAGTCCCAAGATAACGTTAAGAGATGGCTAGTTTTGCCAATAAATCCCTCAAGGCACAGACAGAAAAATCTGTTTCAGATGAGTTGTTCAGAACTAAATCCACATCCCAAATGGAACATAGTACTTAGCTTTAGAATACGCATCTCTAAAAATGCAAAGGTAGTTTTCTACCCATTCCTAATAAAGGCAAACTTTGGCAAAATCAAAACCCATGGCCTGGTGAACCCATATATCTACTAATCAAGGGTTGGAGGCTTACTTTCTTGTAAGGAATCTAAAGTAATTTGTGATATCCAAAAACCTGTCCCTTGAGGATTTTGCTTCTTCAATTCCAGAGGTTGGAAGCTCATGAGTGAGAAAGTTAACAAATTTCCCTGACTACTACCCAAATTGTCAGGACTTTTTCATTGTCTGGGAGCATGGAAACACATCTAAATAATAAAGGGACTGGTAAATGGAAGACAGGAAGCAAAGACAGAAAAGGAAATGGAGGAAAGTAGGACAATGAAGTTAATGGTCTCTACTTGGACTTCCATTAGAGCCTATGGAGAAGACACAAAGAAGCTGACACAAACTGCCATGACTATTTAAGACTGGACAGAAATTAAAACCGTTCTTATCTTCAGGATATGCATATGGCAGTACAAGTGCTGGCATGTTCTACAAACTTGTTTTCTTTCATTCAGCATGGCACTGCTGACCTATATTCAGGTTGCTAACAGCTATAACTCAAAATCTTTCTCTGAAGAATTGGTCTTCACTCTTTAATTATGCATCAGATTATTCCTGTTTGAAAGCTCTGTTTTTCCTTATAAATATCATTATTTTCTGACTGTAACTTCATTTTTTTTCAACATTGTTTTGAATTTTAGTTCAAAGCCTCTTGTACACTTTCATTGCCCTTAGTGATCCACAGTTCCCTCATTCCTCTTGCCTTTTCTCATGCTTTTCTTGTTTTTTTTCTTGCATATAATCCTCTGCACAGATTTTCCAAACAGTGTGCCCTGGACTACCTCAAATAATGATTTAATTATTGAAAACTAAGATTCTTTGTATTCTGCTGACCTGAGATGACATAATTAAATCTTTAAGCCTTAAACTCTCTCTATTAGTTGGATTCCTAAAATTTTTTTAGAAAATATATTTCACAACCCTTTTTAGAGGTGAACAGAAATCTGAAACAGGAATTTGTAAGATTTTGCTTAAATAAAGAAGATTTATCTGGATGTTTGTTACTTGTACAGCTAGTAAATAAATACTGGTAATTTTTGATTAAAAACAGTTTTGAAATCACAACTGCAAGCATTTATATTGCAAATGTTAAGTCTAAGAGACCAGCTGACATGGGTAGAGAGAAAAAACAATAAACCATATCTTTGGCAAACTTCTGGGATAGCATCAGACCAAACAAGAGGCATCTCCAAACTATCCTTTATTTTAACCCAGCTTTTAAGTTCTTCAAACTAAGAAATGAAATCTGCCCAAAGTGTTTAGCCAAATAAAGAGTAATTGCAGCACAGCTACCCATATCTAAATCACTGCCTGTAGAGCTAGGTAATTTTAGCACATGGTTTCTGTGGAGATAACACATTCATATGTGGTATGTCCAGCAAATCAGCACACTTTTTTCGGTCATGACATATCTTACAAAACGTTGTTATAAAAGTTGGTTATTTTTCCATGCCATTAGCTTTGTTTGAAATTCCATTAACATTATTCTAACATATGACAACTACACAGGCAATGGAAACAGGGACAGATATCCTGGGAAGAGTTTATGGACACTCTTCAGTTGTCCATAACATGTTCCTACCATAGGGTAGGGGTTAAAAAGACCACAGTGCAGCTGGAGCACAACTTGGCAAGGGATGCAAATAATAATAAGGGCTTCTACAGGTATATTAGCCAAAATATGAAAGCCAACGAAATCATACCCCACCTGATGAGAAAGATGCACCAACTGGTAACAATAAAAGAGAAGAAGGCTGAGATATTCCACCATTTTTTTGTCTCAGTCTTCACTGGTAACCTCTCTTCCCACACCTCTTGAGTAGATGGGCTGTAAGATAGGGAATGGGAGACCAAAGTCTTCCACTCTAAGTGACAATCAAGTTCAGGACAACCTGAAGAACCTGAACACAATAATCCTAAAGAACCCAATGGGATACATCCCAGAGTCTTGAGGGAATTGGTAGACGTAGCCACCAAGCCACTCTCCATGATATTCGAAAACTGATCACATGACATCCCAGGTAGCTGAAAAAAGCTAAATATTCCACACATTTTTAAGAAGGGTAGGAAGAAGGACCCTGAGAACTACTGGCCTGTCAGTCTCATCTCTGTGCCTGGGAAGATCATGGAACAGATTCACCCAGAAGCTGTGCTAAGGCACATGGAGTACAGGAAGGTGATTTGGGACAGCCAAAATGCCTGACCAACACAGAGGCCTTCCATGATGGAGTGACTACATCAGTGGACAAGGGAGCTCTCAGTGTCATCTATCTGGAATTCTGTAGGGCCTTTGACACAATTCTCCACTACATCCTTTTCTCTAAATCATAGATATATGGATTTTTATGGATGGGCTATTCAGTGGATGAGGAATTGTTTGGATGGTGCTATCCAGAGAGTAGCGGTCAACAGAGAGGGATGTGTGGTGAGTGGTGTCTCTTAGAAGTTTGTTTTGGGACAGGTACTGTTTAATCTCTCCGTCAGTATTTTCAGTACTTAAAGAGGGCTTGAAAAAAAAAGGATGGACCCAAACTGTTTGGCCTACTGGTACAGGAGAAGGGTGAAAGACAAACTGAAAGAAAAGAGGATTGGATTATATATTAAGAAGACTATCTTTACTATGAGGGTGTGAGACTCTGTACAGGTTCCCAGAGAGGCTATGGATACCCCATCCCTGGTAGTGTTCAAGGCCAGGCTGGATGGCACCCTTAAAAACCTGATCTAGTAGAAGGTGTCCCTGCCCATGGTAGGAGTTTGGAACTATGTGATCTTCAAGGTTCTTTTCTACCCAAATCACTGCATGATTCTACACTTGTTGCAAGGCTGTAGGAGGATGCCTTCTGACCCAGTTGGACCCTTCTACCCTTCCTATTTAAACACTTCCAGGGAAGAGCCAGTTTTGTTGAACATATTTATGTACTATTTTTGCCATGCTCAAGCAAAATTTTTGCCTTAATGTGTTTAAACCAAATGTATGTTTTTAATTTCTTTAAGAGTAACTTATAGATTCAGAGTATTAAGGGAAATTATACATTTCAGGTGAGAGAAACAACTAAGAATATTCTTAGAATTTGTAAAGAAAAATGAAAGTACTGCAAGTCAGAGCAGGGCTTAAAAATTTTATCTAAATTCTCTGTGAGGAAGAGTCTATCTTTTTTTCCATTGAGTATATAAGAAGTCTAGTAGATTAGCCTGCTGTCTCAGGCACTTAAGTTAGTTGCCTAAATTTAAATGGTGTGGAGGCTGCTCTTTCCCCATTCCCACAACATTTATAATTAATCAACTGAAAAGCAGCTCATGAGCAATTCACAGTAGGAAGAGATCAATTCTCAAGGGAAGGTGTCTGCAATCAGTAATCTAGACTGCTCTAACTAAATTTGTGGAATAAATTCTACACAATGAATTATTCTACTTGCTTTTCAACTAGTTTAATTCCTTTAAGCTCTGAAGTAATTTATAGGCATCAATACTTCTAGTTAGCTAAACAATAGTCCACAATTTCTGCTAAACTCTTAAATCCTCATAGTTTGAACAGTTGCATCATCTCTAGCAACAGCATTTTTTTGTTCAAAAGTTAGTGAAAGTGCTGCTATTTTTGTATTATTACATGTTAGCTCCAGTTTTCCATTGTAACTTAAACACTCTAAATGTAATATAGTCTACAGGTTTAGAATAAAACAAATACTGTACTGTAAATAAAAGTTAATAGAACCAGAATATTTTGGGAGAAAAAAAGAAAGCAGTACATTTCATTATGTTTCTCTTCCTTAGAAGTCTGAATGTTCCTGAAGCACTCATCATTAATCTTAATACAATATGGTGCAAATGCCATAAATATTGTGCAATCTTGCAAAATTTTAGTAAAAGTTCAGTTACTTGCAGTGCTCTCTGTCTTATGCAATTTATGGCAAAATCCTTAAGAAATACAGAGTTAATCAAGCCTTGGAAGTTACTCTTCCTAGTACTTCCTAAAACTTGCATCTTAAAATAATACAGCAGTGTCTGGATTGGCCTCAACAGCTCCTGATATTTTGTTTGATTTTTTTGTTTTTTAATTTGTTTTAATTTTCAGAAATGTCAATATCAAGAAGCAGAATGCAAAATTGTATGTTTGCCTCATGTGGAAAATTAAAGGAAGTCTTGATACTTAATATAATCACTTTATATTCCAATTACAGTTGTATAATTAATAAATTATTTAAATGTCCAACTAATGTGATGATAAGACATTTCATTACAAGGATCTTAATTATTTCTCAAAAGAAATAATCTTTTGTGCCCAAAATCAGTCAAGCATATGCTTTCTTTCTCTTAGAAAATTAAGGGATATTTTTGGTCTAAAATTTACTGGAGAGAAGTGAAACAACTGCATTTACTTTGGCAGACTCTGGGTCATGCCTACAGAGATTTAAAATTAGTGCGTTACAGAAATAATTTAAAAAGTTTTAGAACTCCTGTCTGACCCTTAAGGCCTTTCTTTGCTGCAGCTTATGAACTTCTAAAGAAGTAAATTTTCAAAGCAATCTGTAGGAGATACACACAAACCCCCCTTTATTTATGATCAAAATGTATGTGATTATTTTTCATGCATAACTCTTAAAATTTGTCTCAAAGTGTCTTGATTGTATTGAATCTTCAAAGTGCATGGAAACAGAATTGAACTTACAAAGCTATTTGAAACTTATGCTTTTGTAATAAAAATGTAAAAACCCCTCCTGGGTTACATATTATGCAGCAGAAAACTTAGGAAATAATCAAAGAGTTTGCAACTTACCTTCATAATCTTCATCCAACAATGTAGTTGCACTCCAATTTTTCCAGAAAGCACTATTCGGCTACTAGACAAAAGAACTTCTGAAGAATTTAATGCATTTAGTATAAAAAAAAGTCACCAATCCATTTGAAACAGATTCCTAGTGACAAAATAAGAAAGAAAAGCCTTGTACTTTTCAGAGTATGATAGCAAAGAATTGCAGTCTAGTTTGTCTAATTACCATCCTTCCAATTGTACATGAAAACCAGGTCTTCAATATGAATAATATGTGTATTGTGTACTTTTAAGTACAATTCCTTTTCAAATTTTATTTTGTTTGAATGACTGTAAAGATGAGGTTCTATATGTCATCCATATGCTCCTCAGACCAGAAATATTCCAGGGTGTTAAAAACTGTACCAGTTTAAACTACAGGATCAAAAATATAGTAGTTTTATAGACTGCAATTAATGCTTGTGAAAGTAATTTTGCTTTTTTCTCTATAGTTTTTCTCCTACATTCATTTGATAGAAAACATAGATGTTAATAGACCCCAGGTGAAACAGTGATAAATTTTCTATTTCATCTAGGAAAATAGGTCTCTTCTTTCCCCAACTGGTAGAGTTGGAAGAATTTTTCAGGGAACAGGATTATTCTCAGTTATTTGTAAAGGAAGATTAAAGTTCATATGATATTGAAGATTGAGGGTTTTTTTGCATTCTCAACTGTTTAGATTTTGGTACAATTCTAATTTCAGTAAGTTTGCATCAAATTATTATAAATACATATATACATTTGAAGAAATTAGACCTTTTGTATTAAATAATGCATTATAAACCCCAGAAAGGAGAAACCACACTCTTCAACCTCTGACTAACCTTTAAATTCTTTACTAAAGATGTATAGTTGTCAGATTCAGTCTCCAAGAGAGAGGAGTTTTCATAGAGAAAAAAGGAATTGAAATTCTGTTAAAAGAAGCAGAGCATTTTGCCTTTTCATCAGTCAGATCTGTTGGATTACAGCTTCATGCTTTGAGAAAGAACAGGGCAGTGAAATGCATTATAAAAACAGAGTGCACACTTCACCTTGTCTCCAGTGATTTACTTTTACAACATTCTTCTCCAGGTGTTCTGTAGAGAATTGCATCTGACAGACATGGAGAAACATTGAACAGCAAGCATTTGCTAGGACACCCCTGCTGATAAATAAGAGACAAACATGAATATATATGAATGTTTTTGATTCAGAGAAGAAGAGGAACAGCAAATATTTTCTAAAAAAATGATTCATTGGCTACATTTATGTTACCATGATCTTCAGCTAAAAAGCAATGGAATTACTTAGAAAAAAAATATTTTTTCCTGTTTAATTCAATTTTTGTTCTTGTATTTTGAGGTATAATGAAGATTGTAAACTCACAGACATAAAATCACATGGAAACATGTAACATGGAGATCACTGACCAATAAGCCCAACAAATAACAGAAAACACCGACTTTGTGTAAAGCAACTTAAACCCACCTATGATTAGATTTAAAGGCAAGGTAAGGAGTGTGAACAGTTACTCAGGCAACAAGTAACAGTGAACTGCTAACCAAAAAGGGAAAATGGGAAAAAAAACAAAACAAAACAAACCCCCACAAACCTGTGAGAAGTGAATTCTGTCTGAGCGAGTGACAGATAGAACGTGGGTTTGTGAGTTTTCCCCATGGGGCTCATGGAGAAGAAATGAACATTGAACATGGACTTGGAAAACAGAACTAAGTCCAGACAAGAATGTCAAAATAAATGGAAGAGAGAAGGCAGCATAAAAAAACTGACGGCCTGCATTTACTGAACAACAGAAGCTGAATGGCAGATCAATAAACCAAAAAAAGAGAATGACTGTAAGAAAATGGCAGGAGGATTAAGAGCCAGTTTAGGAACAGCTATGCTGCAGTGGGCAGCAATGAGGAGAAACATGCTGAAGGAGAAGATAGGATGACAGAAGAGAAAAGCTGCTAGTCCCATAAGAGAAGAGGTAATGGAGACAGCTTTGAGAACATGCCCGAGTATAAACAAGGACATTACACAGTAAAGAAGACAGGATAGTTAACAGACAGGAAAAATAACTCAGAATAGAGCTTTAAGATGAGAGGTAGTGTTTTTGTGACTGGGGAGCCCTTGGTGAGGACTAACAAATCTGCCACTATAACAGATCCAGAAGAAAGTCAGTATAAAGTCTGCCAGGAATAAGCATGCACTCTGTGAGGTCAGGGATGAAAGGAACTTTGAAAGGAACTGGGGGAAATATACAGATATTGATCACTTTCCATGCTGGGACACACCCTGGATTTCAAATATAACAGACCAAGGGGATTACTCCAAACTAGGGTAGCTACTGAGACATACAATTGCCTCAGGTGATATCCTACAGAATTGTTCCACCTACTGAGGAAGGAATCTAGACATGGTCATTCTCCTCTAGGGCTGATTTTAGGTGGTAGGTTACAGCAAATTTATTGGATATTTAAAATAATTTCTTGCACAAGTGCAAGAATGTATTTTTTAATATAAAAATATACTATATTGTGTATGGTATACAATAAACATATACTTATTGGTGCCACTCAGTATTATATTAGACATTATTAATGGTAATGGGAAGGAAAATAACTAGAAAGTGAACAGTGTGATATGTAAAGACAGACTCAAAAGGAAAATTCAAAAATATATAAAATAATATAGAGTTCCAAGTAGATGATGAAGTGCCAATCAACACATTTAATATCTTCATTATTATTCTTGGAAAGAAAAATCCAAAGGTATTTCACTTGCTGACACAAAACTGGCAGCCCTGTGAACATGGGAAAGATCAGATCCTTGTAGTGGAAGGACTCCCTGACATTAAGGAATGGAATACAGATATGGATGAAATTCAGCTACAGAAAGTAAAGGTCATTCATGCAGGGACCAATAATGAGAATTTCTTCTATAATCCAGGAGCTTCTCAGTTGGAAACAATAAAGAAGGAAAAGCAGCTGGATCTATTAATCAGTCACGGAATATATATGAGCCACCAATGCTATGCAAGCACGGAAAAGTGAATGTGATTCCAGGTTATATAACAGAAGGTTACAGGCCATTCCTCCAAGAGCCATGGTGTCATTCCCACAGTTTTAATGGTAATACACCAGCAAGCGGTAGATTAAAGAGCAGACACAGACATTTTGTAAATTAAATAACCAATGGACTCATACCCTGAAAAATTATTAAGTGACGGCAGTTTAGCAAAAGCATTATAGAATTGTTCATCTATTATTATGCACTAAAACCAGGTACTAAAATCAGGGACTGGTCCCTGTTATTTTGGTGTATTGCAATTGCACAATACAGGATCAGCCACAAGAAAACTTACAATTATGGATTTAATCATGCAAACACTTACATCCATTGATAATTGCATATTGAGGTACTTTTCAATTAATACCTCAGATTCAAAATTATTGGTTTAATAGCTCTGCATTTAGTAAGCAGAGGACATTTAGAATAGGGATGTCAGTTAACAAGGCATATTCAAATCAATATGCCAAGTGATACATGTGATAATGGAAATCCCTTAATAAGAAGGCCCATCAAACATAATGCTTTTAAAACTCACACATTTACTCTTTTGTTTATTGAATTTGTTAATCTTTTCTTATGCAGCACAATCAGTAAGAGAGATCTTAGATTACCGACCGTCACAGGTTGCACGTACTGTAGGTTGTCATTTAACGTGAACATTGTAGGTTCCTTCCAACTCTGCATATTTTAACATGCAATAACTTATGTGGAAAAATAGTACATGAAATACTAACAAAGTAGCAAAGTTAATTGTCAAAAGACTGGATAGCATAATTTGAAATTTAGTACTTTTTTTAAAAGTATGCATTGAGGGGTTGCAGACTTGAGCAGTATCAGTTTTCTGGCACTGACATGTGAAGATCCTGATCTTTTTGCAGTTATGAGTGATCAAGAACTTGGCTCCCCGAGTATTTTCCTTTGCAGCATAAGATTTATTATATATTCTTCTTTCACCTAGACTGACCTGGTTTTATTTTATAATTATTTGAAGAATATTTCTTGCAACTTTTCTCTAACAGGAAGAAAGGAAGTGAAGAAAGCAATCAGTAGGAAGTCTGTATGAATTATCCATTTCATTTAAAATCTATTTCTCGTAAGGATTAAATATAAATTATATGGATATTTATCATAAGAAAACTGCAGAAAAGATGGATGGAGAATTTATTGCAACAAGATAAAAAAAAGATGAGGATTTCTAGGGGCACTCAAATAGAGAGATAAGAGATAAATAACAAATTCTTTGTATATTTTTTTTGCATTTTCTCATCACACAGAAAACACTTTCTCCTTTGTTAGGCTTTTGTAATTTAATTCCTTTTCACAACCAGGTTTGTGAAACAAACTAAACTTCCTGAAATGCAAATTTGTATAAGAATTCAGACAGCATTTATACACTATTTAACATTTGCTCATTATTTAAAGACAGTACAGGTGCAATGGACTTATGGACACAGAATAAAATAATATTCAGCAGGCCAGTAAAGTTTATTTGTTGGTTTTGGAGTTGTAGGGTTTTTATTTTTTGGTTTTTTCTTGTCACATTGTGTCAATCACTTAAATTTGATGGATTGACTTCTAATCAAACAGGCCAACAGTTACTATTAAAATTGTGTGAGTTAACTTATTAGTCCAGAATTTTTTTTGTTGATATCTGCTTCCAAAAAATATAAAATATATAATATATATATAAATATATATAAATATATAAAATATAAAAAATATAAAAAACATAAAATATTTAACTGTAATGTCTAAACCAAGAGGACAAGAAGAATTTTAGACCAAGCCAAAACACGCCAGTGCCTTCAACAAAAAGAATCAGTTGAAAGCCATATTTTACCTTATAATTACTAAACAGCCAGATTACTTATCTAGAAGGTCAGATTACTTATATCAAAGGATATTTAAACAGGCAGAAGTATGAGCTGGAAGTGTCATCTTCTCCTTACTTAATCCAAACATTTTTAGGAAACAAGTACCTATCAACAATGAAGGGGTGGCAAATACAAAATATATAAAACAAACTTTTAGGATTCTCACCCAAAGTTCTCTCACATTGATGTATTTATGTGGCTGACCTTCCTTGCTTTTAGAAGCACAAAAAATTAAAAATTGAAAATATTTGACAAAATTATGTGAGAATTGATACAATATGAATGAAGCTAACAAATAATTATCATGGCAGGCAATTTACCTCTGTTCTGCTATAAATTATAAATTTGGGATACATACAAAGAACAGAAAATTGATTACTGTGAGAGCAACAGGTCTCAGGAAGTTCTTATCAACTCCTAAAGTCAGGCATTTTCCTGAAAGAAGCAAAGCAAGATGTATGGAGATAGAATCAGTTGTAAGCAAGCATAACACAGAGACAGCACACATATGTAAATGTGGGTATCTATTACCATTGGAGGTACTGATAGCATGCCATATGAAATATAAATCAAGTGAAAATAACTAGAGACAACTCAAATGTGTACACTTGCCTTTTTTTGGCCAGCAGATATATAGCTGGAAAATATGCATTGAAAGCTTGGCTTTGGAAGAATAATGGTTACATCCAGTGGCCATATGAGGTAGTCCTAGTATAAATTCCCTCAGAATCTGAGAGGGAGCATATACTTCAGAACTTACAGCACTGAAGACAATACAACAAGCTAATTCAGGTGAAACAATTTCTAATTATATCTGATCAACACATTTTTCTGGTTTTGTCATAGCTTTAGCTTACTGAAATTGTATTTTAAGTACCACTAAAACTTTAAATGGGGGACCTTATAACTCTCTCCAGCTCCCTGAAAAGAAGTTGTAGCAAGGCAAATGTTTGTCTCTTTTCCCAGGTAGCAAGTAATGGGACCAGAGGAAATTACCTCAGGTTGTGCCAGGGGAAACTTAGATTGGATATTAGGAAAGAATTCTTCACTGAAAGGGTGGTCAGGCATTGATTGGAAGAGGCTGCCCAGGTAAGTGGTGATATCACATTCCGGGAAGTGTTCAAAAGATGTGTGGATATGGCACATGGTATAGTAATGAGCATGGCAGTACTGTGTTGGTGGTTGGACTCTATGATCTTAGATGTCTTCTCCAACATTAATGATTCTGTGATTTTATAGAACATAGAATTTAAAATAACTTAGTTTTCTAATTAACTTCCAAAACAGTAGGTAAGTTGTCTACAGCTTTTTCCTTATTGGCCCAGCTGTCCTCCTGTTGTGTGGAAGAGCCAGACAGTTGCATGGAAGAGACAGAGAGCAGAGATCCAGAGTAGTGTTGACAGAGGATTGGCTAATATAGGTCCCTTGGTAAGCATATACTATGTCAAAAAATATGTATTTTTTTAAAAAATTAATCCTTGTGTGTTTTGAGATCTCTTTAAAATACAAGCGAGAGCAACCTGAGTTAAAAAAACCCTTGCCTTCTTGGTCCCTGACTATTATCAGTGTCACAGACTTGGATATTCCCATGTTGAATAAAAAATGTAGTGTAGAACCCTCTGCCTGCAGTCTGATGACATGTATGGTGCACTTTTTCAAGGGTGCCCCCAGAAATTTGTGATGTGCTTCAAGAAGACAGTTGAAACAAAACAGAACAAGAAAAACATGGGATGAAAATCTAATTCCAAGTTGTGCAAAGTAATACCTGAGAAACATCATTTGGCCTGATGAACAGACCTATTTGATCCAGACAGGAGATGACTACAGAGCCATGCAGTTTGGAGCAGCTCCATTCACAGCACCTTTTTTCCCCAGACAGCATCAGAGAGGCTGCTGGAGAATCCACATTCATGTTCAGTAGGTGATCTTCACAGAGGTCCCAGAACATACCCCTTGCCTCAACTATTCTATTCATCCTCATAAAACAACAGCCTAATTCTAAAAGACAAGTTTCTTCAAGGATAATTTACTCAAGAAGTTGTCACTGCTTCAGATTCTTTCTAAGGAAAAATAGAGATAAAAATTTCAAATTCTGAACAAAATTCCTGCTGTGATTCTGAAAAGCTGTAAAGTAATGCTGATTACAACACCCTGTCATAAAAGTAAATAAATCTAAATAACTCTAGGAAAGGTTTTTCTCTGAATGCACAAATTTGTCTTTTTACTTTGGTGATACTGTTGGGCAACGAGACTATCAAACACTTGCAGCCTTTAATGACACAGAGTAATGTGTTGAAAGTTTGTGGCAACTGGTGTAAAAATTATGGCAGAGGTGTAATTTTTCAGAACTTGACCAATAATCGACATACATGGACAAGAAGTTCTCTGTAATAAAAATTATGCAGAACTCATTTCACTTATTAAAAAATTGACTTCATAAATTAGTCCTCAGAAAGATACAAAACCAGATTATTAAACAATTTTTCTGTAAGGACCTTGAGGGTATTACATAAGTACAAAATCAATGATTCTTTGCCAAGATGCACTAGGACACAAAGGAATGAACTTAAGATACAACATGGGAACCTGGAAGAAAAAAAAGCTATAAGGAAAAAGTATTATATCATGAGAATATTAAAACAGCGACTCAAAAAGGCTGCAGAATCTCCATCCTTAGGAATATGCAGAATTTGACTGAAAATCACCGTGAGCAACCTTATCCTTTTGGAGCAGGAGGCTGGATTATATGACCTCTGAAGGTCCTTTGTAACCTATGTTATTCTGTGGTTCAAAGATTTCATTTTCTTCTTTGATGTGTAACCTGATAGGTTTTACTGGAAGGGGAAACTATAGCAGTGCAATACTTCAGCTTGTGTTAAGCTCTTCTCATGTCACTAAACATCAAGGAGGCTACAGTTTTTCATTAATTACTGAAGTATAGAACTTGTAGAGACTTGTAGAAACTTGTAGAAATACTAAATTAAAAGACAGTTAAGTCACTAAGTTAAGCTTGGTAGCTTGCAATACTTTCTGTAAGACTGATAACCATGCAAATACTACAACTCTCCATTATCTGTGCTCAATGATGGAACTAAATACAAGAACCTTCTGACTCTGAAGGGTTCTTACTCATGGAGCAATCTTGTAACAAGCCTTTGTTGGCTCTTGCCAGCTTAACTGCTCTCAGTATTTGATGAGCTTGTTAAAACACACAGTATAAAAACTACATATCCAATTATTGATGCTTTAAGACCAATGTTTGTTTAACTGAAGCTGACACAGGAAGGAGGGTGTCTTGTATCTCTTTGTAGAAACACTCCTTTAGCTTAAATTTATATATTTTAGTGCTACTGTTATCAAAGGAGAGCCAGCCCCGCGGCCTGTACCTCCCGACCCCGCTGTGCCTCCTGCTGGAGGGACTGGAGAAATTAATTCAGGATATTTTCTCCTGTTCCCTTGTTCTCATTTCAGTGCGGAAGCTCTACTTTTCATGAAGCCCTTCTACTTCACCAATAGCACAGGCTGGAGGCCTACAGGGCAGCTGCCACTATCTATGTGCAGCAAATAAATGGAAAAGATCAAAATTGTATGGGCCACCACTTACACAAGGAACAGTAACCTATCAAGAATAAAATATATATGACTGGATTCAATTGCTGCTGCAATATCATGATGATACATTGAAACAGAAAGTTGCTTTTGAATATGTGATATGGTCTTTTACACATGGAAATTTATTTAAATGACTGACTGAAACATGAGAGGTATTTTTTATTATCTGCTTTTCCTTTATAGCTCATTTTCACAGTTCTAATTTTTCTTGGTGCTAATTTTAGCTTCCCATGGTTTACATACACTTTAACTTTCACTTTAAGGAGCAGTCTGACCATCTTAAAAAAACTTCTTTGCAAATTTATAATGGCATTACATAATTGAATAAATTATGAAGAATTTATTCACTTTCCCGGCAGAATTTCATCCAATCAATGTAATTAGCATCTAGTATTTTACAAATGAAGCTGACATCCTGTAACCTGGCCACTTGCTGATCATGCAGTACTGTTACTTTCAACATTGTCTAATTTCATGTTATCCCATCTTCCTTTTCTTTATGCAGGTCTGAAACTGTTTGAATAGTATGCTGCTCACTGGCCCATTACTTGAACAGTTTCCTACAAAAGAAATCATTTTTTTTTACTGAAAGAGGGTCAGCCTTGTCACTAGCAGGCTCTTCCTCTGAGGCCGGATGCTCACTGATGCTCTCATTTTGCTCGGGATGTGGTTTTAAAGCCATTCTGTCAGCTTGCACTTTGCAGTGGACTGACTTGATCCAGAAGTTAATTGCATTGACATTACCCTGCTTCAACAAGCCTAAAGTATCAATAAATCATTTCTTTAGTCACTGCACTTTTCCTGCTGCTTTATTGATACACTTCACCTGAACTGATAAATAGAGAGAAAAAGATCTCTTCCTTCTAATGTACTTTGCATGCTTAATAATACCTTTCTGAACAAAACCCATAATGTTAATATACATGAACACATAAAAATATGTTAGTCAGATTACTTTAGCTTTTCTATTCTTATCCCTTTTATAAGATTTGGTTTTAGGAAGACATTGCATTTAGGGAACACAACTTTACTTGTTATGTAGTCTGACATATGAGTCCAACTACAATTCCATAATAAAACTTCTCTAAATAATCCAAAAATTCCTCTGAAGAAAATTATCTTTTTTTTTTTTTTCCTCCCTCTCCTTTCACCCCCAGATCTGTCTTTACAAGTACCTTATGAGCACATGCTGAGAGCCAAGTGCACTCACACTGTTTACAGGCAGTCCAGAGCAAAAGCGCTTCCACTACTGAGAATAAATTATCTGTTGTAATGTACCTCTTCACTTGAACCCACACTTCAGCACAGCATGTCAACATTGTTTTCATCAGTAAATCAGTAAGCAAAACTTACTGTGAAATTTTAATTACTTATTCTTCTTTGCCACTAAAACAAAGTGAGAAAATAAGCTGACATAAGTAACCTGTCAAGCAAAGACTTTATACGTATTCATAAGAATCTGTAAATGCAATCACATAAAATACTTGTCCAACTTAAATGTGTGGTTGAGAAAAATATAAAAAACCCAAAATAGTAAATTAGTCATATGTTATTTATTGTGCATACATGTGCATATAGCTTTAACTCTTGGACATGAAAAGTTGGCTTTGGGAGACAGGAGATTTCTGCATATCTGAATGAAATGAGAATTTTGAGGATTTTTTTAAAAACAATAGAGAAAAAAATATTGTTTTAAAGATTATTTTTCCAATGTTGTTAAAATATAGGTCATACCCTGGGGCCACTAGATAATAGGAAGCTTTATCATTAATCTCAGTCAGGTTTTTGAAAGAGTCAATGCAATGAACTTCCATTTAATATTGTTCCCATTATAAGAATGAATGGTATTTTGTATGCAGTGACAAGGAGAAAAGAAAATCAATTTTGTGGTTTTAACCTTAATCAGCATACTTGGATATGGCAAGCTCTCACTCTCTATGTTGTGAATATATGAATCCATGGGTTTGTGAGTGTGTATCTACAGAAAAGAAAAAAAGAAAAAAAGTATAGAAATAAATTAGTGAACACACCACTTGAGTTCACGGAGTAAATGTTGAATTTTCAAATAAAAATAAACTACTAATCATTTCCCTGCTCCTCATTTGGCTTGTGACTGTTTCTTTTCTTTTTTTTTTTTTTCCCAAGATGGCTTGCTACTTGACACCAAAGCTGTGGCAATTTCCTTCGGTGGGCAAAAAAGAGGAACACAGTTTTCATCTCATAGGTTCTAACAATCCATGTGGTTACTGGCTTTTAATATGTAATGAAAAAATTTGAATCTGGTGGCAAGAATGGGGAATAATAGCATATCTAACAAAGTACAAATTTTTCAACTTGCAACCAGAATGGTTTAATACCTTTACTCAAAGGCCATTTTTAATGTAAATAGCTTACTGATTAGAAAAGATCACCCTAAACTGCTTGAATTTAAGGTATGATAACCTTTAAAGGAAAAATTAATCCATTTTCTAAGTACATCAGACAGAAAGTTCAAATTATAAGAATCACTTGTCAAAACTAATAAAACAGGACCACATCTAATATTATTTTTTTACACTACATTTAGCATTTAAAATTTTAAATGGTGCCTTAGTGAAGAAGTAACATTATTTGTGATGTGTGCTTTATGTGCAAAGAGCAACTAGAAATATTCAGTCTTTTCATACCAAGTCAAGGGAAAGAGAAGCAGCATGAGTAAAGACGAAACATTCAGCATGGTTCAAGTATATGCTTCATTCAAGGAAGATTTATTGGTTTCACTGGGATGTAATTCATTATTATTCATTAGACACTTAAAAAGTTTGGTATCTAACTTAAGGGTCATTATAAGATCACTATGCAGCCAAAGTGTTAGGAACTTCCTGAATGCAATTTATCTCATTCATTTTATTTTTAAATAAGCCTCTAAAATAGGAAGGATTAAATAGTCACTCTCTCCATAGATAGCAAAGGCAGTGAATATGAGTACCTTATCCCTACAGCGTTTGTCTCCTCATAACAGTATTTTTTCAGTATGAGATGCATGCTCAAATTCACAAACTGAGATTAATGTGGCTCTGCTCTGTGAAACCATTTTTGTATCATATGTGACAAAATTACTTGGATATTCATTGCATGAATGTATTATGAAAATAGAAGAGCAGAAGGCTCAAAAAGAAGAAAGATAAACCACAAGAAGAAAATTTTTGATCAACATTTCAGGGTGATTTAAATGCGATGACAGTGTTCTTTTCAGACAGGTTCCTATCATCTCACAGAGCCAAGTTTCTAATCTCATTTTACCCTTTTAGGGAAACAGCACGTCAGCATTTAACAGTAAGATAGATGCAGTTCCCAAGGGGTGAAAAGGCTGCTGTTGAGAAGCAGTAGAGACTGATGGAAGGAAACAGAGAAGAGAACTATAGAACAATACAATTACAGAATCATTCAGGTTAGAAAAGACCTTTAAGATCAAGTCTAACCATTTACCCAACACTGCCAAGTTACACACCTAAACCATGTCTCCAAGTAGGTAGAAACAATTAAAATCACAGGCTTTTTACCATTTTGAATCCTATTTTGAATATCAAAGAAAATGACTCTCTAATAGATAATTACTTTAAAAGGCACTTCCCCCCAGGCTGTGGACTGCTATTCCATGGATGTTACATAGTATGATGGATTTATTGTACTGTGGTAAGTACTGTAGGGCAAATTATTTCATCCTTACTTGTACTTCATAAGAAGGATATAATTTTCTTTCCAGACTGAGGATGCATGCAATAACAGTGTAAACCATTCTTACTGGACAAGGAAGATTTAATAAAATGTAAAAAATAAAAGCTACTAAAAAAGGTAATTTCTAAAATGAGTATGACAAGTTTCTTTATAACAAAGCTCAGATAAAAATTAGGTTGTGATGGGCTCCTGCTTACACCTGCCTTTGTAGCAAAAACTTTCCCCTTTTGCAGTCATCTCTGAAGCTTTGAGTTCCCCTTGAGTTCTTATTCCTGCACTGGGACGAAAGACTAAGAGTTGTCAAGTATACTTGAAAGCTACTGTCTCATAGGGAGGTAAATGCAGTAAAAATACAGGATGTAGACAACTACTTTATTTTGCACATTGTTTGGATTAGTTCAGATTATAATGGTTTATTTACACTCAGTTTTATTGCTACCAATTATATTTTCATTTAAGAAGGCTGTCCAGCTCCTGTATTCATATCTGGTTGTAGGTCTGGCCTCCAGAGGGTGTTTCTTAGTCAGATATTCAGGATAAGCATCACCAAAGCAACAGGGCATGGACATCAGCAGCCCTGTGAGAGGGCAGGGGGCTTTCTTACCCTTCTTACTGTGCCTTTAAGGCATGAGATGTTACGCCTGGGCATTCATACTCAGAGTGGGGACTGGAGAGCAATTAGTTCTGCAGCAGTTCCACGAGTGCATGCTGATGACTTTTGTGAGGTAACAACAAATTGGAATCAATGGAGTTCAGCTTTTAACAGAATAATAATGGCAGAAGCAGCTCGTACAACTATTCACCTTTCAAGCAAAAGATTAGACCATCATGTGTCAAGATTTTTAAAGCAGGGCAGTAGCTCAGCCATGCATCTAAGTAGATGAATTGGGCTGCACAAAAATTGTACAATTGTGTAGTACAAAACCATCACCGTTTTGGTTTATAGATATTTGTGGGGGCTAGAATGAACAAACTGATTTCTTCAATGAAACTTGTTATTGAACTTACACAATACTCACATTCTTTTAAAGAAATCTGTTAGAAGGGAAATAAGCTGTGGCTCCCCAGATCCATTTCCTCTCTGCATTCTTCTGCATTGGTCCATTTCTAATAATTGGCACACACTGAGATGGCATCAATCTGCCTTATTTAAGCACCCAAAATGAGGCAGAGAGGAGCTCTCTCTAGACGCCTTCAAAGATACCTACTGTTCACCATTTTCTATACCCAGTTAGGCATTGCTTTTTTACTCCTAGTAAAGTAAGTGTGAAAAAAGGCATCTGTACTATAGAGATTAGATCCCTCTCTTAGCAAATAGGAAATGCACACATTTTCTTTTCTTGGGGTTTTTTGTTTGTTTGGTTTTTTTGATTTTTTGTTGGTTTCGCGTTTTTGGTTTGTTTTTTTTTATTAAATAGAATATTTTAAAATATTTGACCATATAACATAGGCATCTGACTGTGGGCATTGACTTAGGGTGACTGAACACAGAAATGGGCTACACAGAGAGTTTTTGGAGTGTCCATCCTTGGACATATTCAAAACTCAGCTGTACATTGACCTGTGTCAATTCCTACAGACATCCCTGTTTTGAGAGGGAGAGTTGGATTAAATGATGTCCAGAGGTGCCAGTTGATTTCAGCTGTTTTGTTGATGCTGAACGATTTTGTGTTTCTTGTTTTTATATATTCTCTATATTCTTTATATATATATATTTGTAGCTCTGTATCCTATTATAGTATTTGTAGCTAGCATTTTACCTACTCCATTAGACAGAAAGAGAAAATAAATTCTCCAGTGGCTCCAAGCTGGGGGTCCAAGGTTAGATTCTCTGGGAAGCCAAGGTTAAAACTAGCTCTCCAAGACACAATTTCATAAACAAAATACTATCTGAGGGGGCTGGGGTTTGGTGGGGGAGAGGTAGAAAGCGTTGGACCAGGGAGTAATTAACTTATTACTTATGTCTCTAATTGGGGATTCTTGTCAGTAATGCTAATTTACTAAACATATAAAAATTGTATGCACCTTATGTTACATGTGCATCTTCAGCCGCTTTCCACCTAGCAAGCTGTGCACCTAAGGATCCATATAAAGGTAACCCCTTTTTATCACCTAACTGTGTCTGGCTCATGATTTTAGGACCAGCAAAAAGGCTGTGATCACTGTGATTCTGGGTTTTTGCATTCCTCCTGGGTCATCTGACTGGCCTTCCATCTCTTATATGTGTTTTTTTCATGGATGAGCTGAATTAGGAGCAATTTGCCCTGTCACTATGGCTTGATTTCCTACCCATTGGAAGGACCATTCTTGAGGCTGGAGATCATGTTTGAAACCAGTCCTCTCTCCTGGAACTCCCCTTTCTCCAGTGTGGTTTCTCATGGGATGTTCAAGCACAGCCCTAACAGGTCAAAATTCACTCTCCTGAAAGCTGAGGGTGGAATCTTGCTGTTTGCTTTCATCACTTCTCTCAGTATCCTGTCACCATCTCATGGCTACTGTAGCCAACAGCCAAAATCTTCAACCAATTCTCCCCTCCTTTTAAGGGTCAGATCCACAAGAGCATGTCCCTTCATCAGCAACAGTCATCCATGTCATGAATTTATCACACCAATGCACACACCTGGATTTTTTGGGATCTGCACTGTTGGCCTTTCAGCAGATGTTAGATACTTCATGACAAATTTCCTACAAAATAGAGCAAATGGAATAATGTCTCTCGGTCTTCAATTTTGGGGGTTTATTTAAGACCATACACTTGAGTAATACAGTATATATTGCACTTTTTTACAGCCACCGTTTCCCCAATGCGACTTACCTTATATATTACAGTGCTGGTTTAGTTGTCTTGTTGGGTTTTTATATCTCTGTGTCACTAATTTTAAGATTTTTATTTCTGCAGAAAGAGAAGTGAATCTCTTCCATTTAAAATCACATTCCCTCACAAGTTACTTAGCAGGAAACAATAAGTTTAACAAAATAAAATTGAATTTGAGCTTGAATGTTAACCAAACAGGCACCTTTATGCTTTATGAATAATTTAAGAAGCATAGCAAGATAAAAGTATTTAGTAAACAATGTGCTTAACGTCCACATTTCACAACTTAATATAAATCAAATTTGTGTTAATTCAGTTGAAGATCATTCCTTTAATTTTTCTTTTTGCAAAGAAAATGACCTCCAGGGGTAAACTCACCGCCCGTTTCAGCTAAAGATAAAAAATCTCAGCTTCAGAGTGCACTTAGTTAAAGAACAATACAATGAGAAATTCTTGAATGCTACAAGAAATCTAGGAGACTAAGCTAAGAAATAAATTAAGTACAAACAAAACTTGAAGATCAAGAAAATCTATCAATCACTTTCTGACATAGCCTTTTCCTTTCCCTGTTAAAAGAATGCAAATAACAAATCATGAGTAGAGAGAATGCAAATGTCCTCAGGAGTGTAAGAATACATTAAGTTCTGTTCAGACAAAGATTCACCCACTATGTGAATCCTCCAGACTTCAAATTCATGTTTAGATTCTTCTCATAAATAAATAGTAGTCTTATATAGACATAAAAAGGCCCTTGGTCTACTCAATTGTGGAAAAAAGTGAAAAGCCAGAAAAATTAATTTGTGCATATCTGTGCATTAGGTATGACATTTAACATTGTCTACAAGACAAAACAATTCACAAGTGAAGGTATCATGCTCATAATTTCATATTGTCTGAAAAACAGACACACTTCCTGATACATATAATTGCCTCAGGCTTTCTTCAGAAACTGGCAGACATTTCTAACCTGAACAAAGTTGCACCGAGCTTATCTTTTCCAAGACTTTTTGTTACTCTAAGACTTAGATATGCTTAATTGTAATGAAAGTTAAATCACAGAAGAAAGAAAGATGTTTAAATTGGAAAGACTGGCCTGAAGAAACTGAAAGCTTTTCTTGTCTATTCACAACATTTTAGTCTTAGTTTAATGTGCAAGTCTTCACAAGTGATAGGGAGGGATGCTATGGTTTTATTTGTTGAGGGTTTTGTAGGCTTCTGAGTGAAAACTATAGAAGAAACGGTGCAAAGTGCTGGAAGGATTCCTTCCCTCCTCATGGCCTTTTAATAATGCTGGATGCATGAATTGGAACTGAGGATGAGACAAATTACCAGAACTGGTGTCAGGAATATATTGACTACACTGGATGAACTCTGCTTTTGACATCCCATATAGGTATAAAACCAAAACTGTATGTTGAACATCGGCTCCTCATCATGAATTACTGTTCCATGAGTTCCAGTACTTCATATATTTAGGGCAAATTGGCAGCAAGGCCATGCTGCCTACAGGGAGGATCTGGAAAAATTTCCCAGAAGAAACTGAAATCAGAAAGACTTTCTACTTCAGAAGATGAATTTTAGATATGGCATCAGCTCTCCATCCTAGGAGGCAGATAAGAAGCTCCCTTGTAATCGTATAAGCAAAGCAAAACAAAATTGAGGCTCTGCACTGCCTTGCTTAACACCAAGAAACCAAATTTTAAATGTAGCAGTGATTTACAACTCTCAAACACATAAGTTATTAGACTAACTCCTGAGCAAGAGCAGTGTGTTTTAGCATACTAATAGGAAACTTGACCTTGACTATATGTCTGTTGTGAATAAGGAGGATAAAGAGAAAGAACTGAACAAAACTATAATCCAATGTGACTGTTTAAGTATTTAGTTAGAATTTATATTAGTGGCAAATATTTTTGCATATGAGCAGCAGCTAAGATTATTCTTGGACTATACGTAAGATACAACACAAACAAGTGATATGAAGTAATATGAATTATGCAGTAATATGAATTGGGCTATATTAAATGTTTTAGAGTGGACTTCATCTGAGCTGATGTTGGGTGTCTGCTGTAGAGAGGTTCACCTGCACAAGTCACCCTAAGATTTTTGAATGGTATGACAACTATTTCTATTGATGATTTAGAACTCATGTGTTGCTAGTTTCAATGTAGATTCCTACATTTGGTTATAGTCATAGACTGTGATAGGTTAATTGACCATAACTGCAATAAAATGTTATTTTAAAGGTGGTGATAATAGCTTCCCAGCAACATTTTTCAGATAGCAAAAAATTCACATCCTCCATTCTGTAGACCCAAAAAAATGTATCCGTTTGGACATAAAACAAAAGCAGTCACCTTCATCCAGAAGAATGCAGAAAGACAACTGTGGTTACCTGTCCTCCAGTTTGGACGTGACTTTGAGTCAGGTCATATTTAAACACTGAAGCAAATACTGAGGTGTCTGAAATATGAGACACTTAGGGAAGTGTCTCTGTGACACTTCCCTAAGATACCATATGCACCATAGACCAACTCAATTAGGATTGTTGTGATTTAGGATTGTAACTATGTACTTTGAAGCTACCACTCCTCCTTTTTTTTTTCATGCAGCTGTTATCACAAGCATTTTTTTTTCCTCAAGACATATTGAGTTAAAGTATGTTAGTGCATTCTTTGGCTCAGGAAATATGTCTTATACATGTGCAGAAACAGCAGAAATACAAAAAGGCTTTTATAACAAGGTGTTAGCAAGTCAAGTGCATTAATATCTTTCAGTATCACTGAATGTGCCTTTCATGATATACATGAAAGTAAGAACATAAATAGACTTTTTTAGCAAACTGGGATTGTAATGAGCTTGGGTTATTCAATAAGTGTATTCTTTCATGATATAATCCTGGCATTAAGTTTCATTAATTTATTCATGTGTTTTTGGTTAAGCAAGATAATTACAAACAAGTGATTGAATCTTTTATTTCAAATGTAAGAAAGAATGCATTTCTACATTAAAATAAATTATTGGAAAATAAGAGATATTTGCAAGAAAGTAAAATTTATCATATATTCACACCATTGCACATCTGTCTTTACAGAAGATGGTTCACATGTGGTTGTCCCTCACTCTTTTGATTATATTGAAATCTTTAAATTGAGGAACTGGGTAAAGTTACTTCATACTTTATGTCTGTCTGAGTCAACAGATTGTCTGAAAGAAGGCAAATGGGTGTCTTGATTTCTAGATTTCACTAGGCTATGGTGGTAGGATTCACATCTCCAGATCCACTCATCTGAAAACAAGGTGTCTGGCCTAAAAAACACTTTGGTCTTTCTACACTAAATAGGAAAAGGTAGACGCTCCAGTAGATTGAGTCATTATAACCAGATAACTATTTAGATTAGATATTTGAATCCACTGTAAAAGTGTTTCAGTCTCAGATGATTATAGAAAGAGTCAGTAGAGGACTTTTGGATTATTTACCTAAATGGCATATGGGAAAAGAAAGGTGGAAAGAATTCCACTTTGAGGGTGCTCACCCTTGGCTCTCCCTCACATTAGATGGACAGCTATGACAAAATATCTTGCTCCTCACGACACAAGGTGTTGCAAATTGCACTGAATAGTTCACTATTGTACAAGAAGGAATAATAGCAGCAGGCAAAGCAGCAATACCTCAGTCATACCTCAACTATTTTCTGAAGATCTACTGTATATACAAACTTCACCTTTAAATACAAAGCTGGGAGGTTCAGAATAACTTCTTACAAAATTTTAAAAATGTTTTAAAAAAACTATGGGGAAGAATAAATTGCAGAATAAAACCAGGTCCCTAAAACTTGTTTTTTCACTACCAACTTTCAGACTAGTTTTATCTTCTGTCAGAGTATATTTGCTATGTTAGTTACCAATTGACTACTCACACGTGCAAATCCTCACTGAGAAAGGTTTCATATTAACAAAAGCATGTGCTTCATAGGTAAGATTAATGTTTTTTTTTCAAATATGGCAGACATTACACATTTCATATCCCTTTTCAAGGCCTGTCCCACTTAGAATGTACAGCTTTTACTTTAAAACAATTACACTATATGAAACACTGCCTAAAGTATGATCATTTGAGTATTACTGGCGCAGAAACTTCAGGTCCAGAAATATGCCACATTCATTTATTCTTGCTATGATAGAAAAAAACAAAGCAGCATGGAAAATAAAAGTTCCTCTTGAAAAACACAAGAATATTAAATGCAATTTGAAACTAGATTGTCTAGTAATGTTCAATGTACTTAATCTGTCTGTTTTTCACAGAAGATGGAGGTTAAGAAAGGAAAATTTGAAAAAAACAAATATAATCTACTGCTAAAAATTTGCCTTGCCAAGCACAATTTATAAAGCTGCTAAACAGCTTTTGAGAGATTTGGAAATGTCTGAAGAAAGCTAGCAGGCAAAAATGCTAATAGTTAAATCCCATTCTTACACAGATGTCAGGACTTCAACAGAAATGGTTAAGGAATTGTGAAAACTGGCAGCAATCTGTCAGTCTACAAAGCTAAAACAGTGCTTCTGGGTGTTCAGGCAGATTACCTATCCACCAGCCCAGGATTTTGCTTTTAACAGAAACAAGGGGATTACATCATTATAGAAATCCTGCCTTTAGAAGAAAGGTAGTGTCATCCTACTATAACATGGGTGGATGAATGAAATATATGGATGAAAGCAGGTACTGCAATCATGTCAAATCAAAATATAGCGAAATATATTCAAAAACTGTAATATAAACCATTCTCCCTAGGTTTTCTCTGTGAAGATGGTCTCTAGTGCTCTAGTGTTTTCTATTTGTGATCAGTTAGATCACAATTCCTCCTAATATTACTACAATAAACAATAATTTGCAATCCAAATTGCATAGGCCAGAGTAGCCTTTTTTTGTACAATTTGAGGCCCATGAAACAATTTCCATTGGTACAATGCATGTAAGTATAGTAGTCACAAATAAATACATAGTTAAATGAGAGGTTTTCATCCAAGCTTTGCAAAAGTACAGTGCTGGGACGGCTTTCTAACTGAAGTAGTATAAAAAAATTATAAATACTTTGAATATGGAGTGCACCTGCTTCAGGAAATAAATCATTATATGTGTCTTATGCTAGACTTTATATGATGCAATTACCTGAAACAGATTCAGTGACACAGATGATACATTCCATCCTTTGGCCTGCTCAGAATGGGTATCATTTTGTAGGTTGCTCAAGAGAAAGGTTTACGGTTTTCTGCTTTCCATATGCTGGCCCTTTCTTAGATTCACAAGGTTAATAGGATGGCTATATCAATGTGTATTTGATATTTGTGGAACTGTGCATATCAATAAGGATTGTGCTTTGATTTCATCTTCCTTCCTTTGACTTAGAGACTCACCAAATAAGAATGAGAACCATGTTGGTAACTTCCTTGGAGATACACTGATATCCACCAGAAGATATGTAAATCTAGGCTATTGTTGCCTCTTGCAAAAGTACAAAGAGATTTTCAAATGGAAACTATTTGAAGCTGTACTTTGTTTGCCATTAATCACTGTGCATTCCAGAAAATTACACATTATTCTCTGGAATTTTGATGTTGGAAAGCCACTGCTTAGCAGGTAATGTCACAGGAAATTACTTCTTTCATTATCTGCATGTGCTTCTAGTGATTTATTCACAGTCAGTAGTTCTGATGATCCCTTCCCCACTTTTATTTACTTCAGTGACTCTCTTGAATTTTCTTTTTCTTAGGGGCATGAATATATAAATTTCTTGTTAAATCATGACTGGAAGAAGCAATGCCACTTTTTGTTTACTAGGCTTTTCCATTTGTACCAGCTGCTATGAGGCAGAGCAGAAATCCTGCTTAAAAGTTCTCCAATTATGCTTCATTATTTTATAACATTTTCAACAGCTGGATGCTTAATTACATGCACTACAGAGCAGAAGTATTTTCTCTCTTTTGGCAAGTGTGCAGCTGCAAGTCTTGTGGCTTTAGCATGCTATCTAGAACACATTAATCATCCTTCTAAAGATACCTATCAGCAATAGCAATGGAAAATAACTGAGAATGAGTTATGCAACAAGCAAATGATCAATTGCATATGTACGTTGAATATTATAATTTGCAGCTATAGTGCTTAAAAGCACCTAATACTATGAATGAAATAACTTAGCAACTATTGATTTTGAATATTTATCATTGTAACTATTTTAATAACAGAATTGACATGATAAATTTTACAGAAACCAGACAGAGACCCCTTGAAAGAAAAAATATATGTTCATAGAATAGGCATTTTAAGTTTTTAGGACTTGAAAGTGGTATTCAGAAAAGAATTCTATTTGCTCTGATTAATTTTTTGCACTTCATTTCAATGTAGGCAACCCTCATGAAAACACTGCTATAAATTTAAGTTCTGATAAATAAAATTAGTATCAGTTCAAAGTATTGATGACCACTTTATTCTTAAGAAATGTATGAAACCTCAAAAAATCTGAAAGACAAAGTACTTGTTAGTTTAAAATCTATTCTATCAGCTCCATGGAATCTACACAGCTTTCTTGTGTAACCCAAGGGGACAGGTTAAGGAAGTGTTAGAGGTTAACCATGTTGTTTATCTGACCTAAAGGGGCCCTATAACAAAGCTGGAGAGGGACTTCTGATAAGGGCATAAACTGAAAGGACAAGGTGGGTTTGAATAGGGGAATTCAACTTTTCAACTGAAAAAAGAAAGCATTTAGAGTGCATATTAGAAAAGAATCCTTGGCTGTGAGGGTTGGTGAGACACCGAAACAGGTTGTCCAGAGAAGTTGTGAATGCCCCAGAAGTGCTCAGGAAGGGAGTTCTGAGCAATGTGGTTTAGTAAAAGGTGTCCTTGCCCGTGGCAGAGGGCTGGATCTAGATGATCTCTAAGGTCCTTTCCATCCCAAGCCATTCTGTGATTCTGTGGTTTTCTCTGCTCTTATAGTTGGACAGAGAAACCCCTGCTCACCAGAGCACCACAAACACAGCTTGTCAGCTGGCACCCTGGGCTGAGTATCAGTATTTGGGCTACATATGCCATTCTATAAATATTGCACAGCTTTTAAATCACACAGGGAAGTTTCATGAAATAGCTACTTGACAGGATGGAGGAAGGCATGAAGCCTGAGACCTGGAGCAGCTGCAGAAATTCAAAGATCTCTTTACTCACCTATTTTGCCAGGTAAGAACGTACATTGTTTGGAAATTTGAATCTGTAATACTGCTTGAGCTGGGAATATGGTTGCCCAAAGCAGAGCCCCTTTAATAAAACTGTTTCTCGTAGCTAATTTTTTTTATTTATTTTTTTTTAATTTAAAAAGAAGTTCAGCAATTTGGGGGGAATACACTGAGAAGGAAATGGACAAGATTTTTATGAGTAAGTACAAGACGCGATGGTAAGTCTCAGTTTAATATCTTTTGTTGGATCTCATAATTCCCGACTTCTCAAAAGAAACTGGACCTAAAACTACTTTGCAGACATCTGACTCTCGGATTTTCAAAATCTGAAATATCACTACAATAAAGTGTGATTTTTTGATCCTTAAAAGTGGAGATGCTAGTCTACTAATAGTAAAACTACAGAAAAATGTATTTTTATGTATTTAGAAATTTCCAGATATTAAGGAGGACACAAAACAGAAGACACACAGAGTGAAAAAGAGTAACTGCTGCGAGAAAGGGGTAAAAGTAGTTTTCTCATTAAGGTAAATACTTTCTACACATTGATTACCCTCAAACTACTACTACCATTGATTATTGACTACTTCTGTAAAGAAGAAAGCCATGAAAGGCAACATAAATAAGAAAGCAGTAGAAATATGCTTTATAGGGAGAAAACAAAAAATAATTACCTTGTCTGATTTACAAGAGCCCCTTGTGACTGCACTTCCAGTCATGAGAACCATATATTCCCTGACATCCCAGCCTGCCCCAGTGTCTGCATCCTTGCCATGCTTACACACTGACTTACTCATTTCCTAACTCAGTCTTCAACACTACACAGGGTCCTTGACAATACAAGCTCTCTCCTTCCCCCAGTAGCCATTCTTATCCCACTTGCCTGTCACTGCTTACTAAATGTGCTTTTAGCAACCACAGACTTCCTCTTCTCCTAGTCAAATTTAAATACATTCCAACCTATATTCTGGGCTTCATAACTGACTCAGTTCTAGCCGAGGTCTCTGACTTTCTCTTGTTACACTTGGTCTGCTTATTGGGGAGTGACACTGTATTTTCACAGTACCTTCCCTAAATCCATTATGATGTGGATAATAAAACACAAAGTGAATTAGACTGATGGTTTGAATAAGGGGATGCAGACAAGATAAATTGATTCATTTCTATAGTAAAGATGACCAGACACACTATGAGAAATTTTAGGAAGATTTAACCAAATATTCAGCTTTACCCAACACCCAGCTGATAAAAAAGAAACTGCTGCTGTGCTTTGACCAACAACTTGATGTTCCTTTGAGGCCATTGCAGTTGCTCAGAATAGTTTTCATGAGTGTGCAGAGAATTTTGGCTGCTAAGCAGTAATCACTCAAGCTTGTTAAAAACATGAACATTTTGCATCATGTCTCTTCAAACTCAACACATAGAAAACAATCTTCTTCAAGATTAGAAGATGAGTTTTAGCCAAATACACATTGTATGATCTATTAAAATAGAATATAAGATTAATAATATGTCATATAAAATAACTTCATGTGGACATTAATATATTTTCATCATGTTATGATTGTCTTAGTGTAAGGTGTTAACAAAGAGTTGCTAGCATGAAGAATTTCTATTTTTTTGTTTCACAGGGACACTATTTATTTTGATCAAATAAATATGGTATTTTCAAGAGATATACAGACAATGAAGGAAAGTAAGCAGGTGGCAAAAGACACGAGACACTCATTTGGCTACTGAGTTAATTTTCTGCACAAATAAGCCATATCATGATGTTTAATTCCCTTGTCTGTTACAAATGATCCTTTAATACAAATGAATATAGTATGAAGATACTTGCCTGACTGTCCAGATGCAAATTTAGACATATTATTTTAATTATAAAGAATATTTGTGCCACAGATAATTTTGGAGACAGTCATAGCATAGTGTTACAATACAGTAATTACATTTCAAAGGGAACTTTTCACTGTCAGTAACAGTGTTAATCAATAATTAAGATATGAGGATGAGTAATGCAATAAGCCAAATTAGTTTCATAGCTGGTTGCTAATATTGATGACTCAATTACAGGTGAAAAGTGAAAGCATTTTGAAAACGTTTTTGAATATGCTTTCAGCACTTAATTTTTAACATATTATGAATATAAAACATTACTTTAGAGAAGAATATATGAAAGAGTTGTGGCTGGAAGAGGACATTAATTGCCATGGTTCATTTTTGTTTCTACTCTAAAGACCTTTTAAATGTACTCAAGGATCATCATCTGTAAGAGTGGCAATAAGGCTAAATTTCACCAAAGGCAACTAATAATTTGAAAATTCAGATCCCAGCTTTCCACCAAAAAGTCACATTTCAAGTTCTGACAGTGAAAATGTAAAATTATCAATGCAGAGTTCCAAGTAATAATACTAAGACAGCCTGTCATGTTGGAAAGTACAGAGTATCAAAGCCTTCTGACATCACTGTAGTTCATTCATGTCTTTCATGGGGTAGACATTGTTGAACCAGCACCCAAATTACTAAAAAATATGCAGCAGTATGAGACAACTGCCAAGATTTCAGTGTTACAAATCTGTCTTCAGGAATTTTTCAACAGGCTCACTCAGAAAAAAAAGTCAGAACATACTGATTAAAAAAGAAGCAACAAAAAATAATCCCTGCATAGACATTCCCAGATTTTATTAAGGAATCTACGCATTGTGTAGTAAAGGTATTCTGATTTATGATTCTGAAAATGCTGTAATGGAATACACTGGTGAAACAGAAATACATGGAAACAAAATTGTATTGTATTAAACATCAGGGGAAAGAGTGCACATTGTTCACCTAAAAGCACAATGATTGAATAAAGCTTTCTCTGAGATTAAACTTCTTCAGAATTTAAAATGGGAAACTTCAGATATGAGGTGCCATAGATAGCATTAAAAAAATGAGGTATCTAAAATCAACTGGTGTCATGTTCCCGTGGGTTACCTTCTTAGCAAGATCAGACAGCTAACTCAAATCTCAGTGCATTTGTTTCTGCACCTGATGTGACCCATCTACTACTTGGAATATAGAAAAAGATAATTTTATGAATGAAAAAGGATTCACTCTGGAAGTACAGAAATAATTTATAATTACTTACTTTCCAAGAAGGAATACCAAATCACCTGGAGGGCTGATGCTGACCATTTGAAAACAGTGCCATGATCTGATTTTTTTCCTTTAACTCAGGACTAGTCTCATAATCTCATAACCTCAACAACATGCTGCTGCCATTTGTTTTTGAAGAGATAACCTCTCTTAGGAACCTTAGGAAGGTAGCCAGCAGGTCAGGACTCTAACCCCAGCCAGGCAGCAGGGCAGGATAGTGGGGACACCTTCCACCACGTTCCACAGAAAGGGAATTGCAGTGGCAGGTGAGGAAGATGTACTCAAACATCAGAAATGGGGTTTGGTGACTTCAAGAGAGCAGTAGCTTGTCAGTAAAGCTGGGAGAGAGCAGTGGGATGGAGCTGCGCTGTTCCACAGAGCCCAGCTTCCTCCCAATGTACCCATACTTCTGCTGCTCCTGTACAGCTTCACCACCTGTATGTGACTTCTTAAAAAGTTACACTTTATGACCCTGTGTGGGTTTTTTGCAGGTTTTTCCTGGTCCTTGCAATACCTTTTGGATTCTTTAGAATTGTAGGATTGATATATAGAAACTAGTGTGGAGGTAGATGATTAAAATAAAGAGCTCCACTATGGATATATAAAACTCTGTTCATAACTTAGTAGGCTTAATAAAGTTGTTCTCACCACTAATGTCTTCTTAATACCACACAGTCTCCAGGGATTAAGAGAAAATCGGTTCTTCTATGGAATAGAGGCAGTAATAGAATTTGAGATACTACAAATATATGCAGCAGTTTTAAGCAGATGGAATAATGGTGAATTATGGATGCATTTGCCATGAGTATTGAATACTTAACAGTGGTTAGTGCCTTCAATCAAAGGTACCAAATAATAGAAAAGATTGACAATTTATATATTCTGAGCACTTTGTATGTATAACTAGCAGTGCAATCCCATGCACTGCTGTTAGGACATATTCCAGATGTGTTATATGCTTCAGCTGGGGGAAAAACAAGAGGAAAATGACTGAGAATAAATGACAGCATGCTTTATAATGTCAACACCTATGCAATGCATATAGAACTGCCACATGGCAAAGGACTCCTTACAGCCCCAGTATCACACCTTAGTAAGCAACTGGACCCTTGCCCTTCAGATTTGCACAACAGCTCACACTACTGAAGATATTGAATTATGGAAATGTGGGCATCTTAGGTAAGATATCTTTTTTATCTTCTGAATGATCAATTGTTAAAGGATGTTGGACTGCTGGGAAAAAAGTACTTTGACTTTCCATTGCGCAACAGAATTTAGGTTTTTCCATTTCGCTATGGACTATGACACTGGTTACAGAGATGAATTCGTAACACAGAAAAAAAGTATCAATAGACATTGAATTTTAATACAGCATAAGAAAGGAATAAGCCTATGGTGTGAATTGTATAAATGAACTCTGGCTACTTTATTTGTCAGCAAAAAAGGAGGCTCTGGAAAATCCGAGGATTATTTCCCATCCGTATGGTTGATTTCAAGTGCTCAGTAGATAATGTGGAAATCATCTCTGGTGGTCAGTTTAGCTACTTTCTGACTAATTTTACGTTTCTGGGACCTCAAACTCTGGAAAGGATGTTCTGGCATTGCAGAGGATATAATTGCAATAGTATTGTACGGAAATTAAATAAATCCTGTTGCAGTCTAAAATAAAAAGCCAGGCCTCAGTCACCCTAATCTCTCCCAGGAGCAGGTGGAAAGACACATACGTCTCTACAAGGTGAATGAACCCATGTAAGGTTACCTCAGTCATTAAAGGTAACTCTAATTCTAATTAGTCACCTTGGAGAGGAAAATAGCTTCATAAATCCCAGTGGAGTTAACATCATTTTGTGCAGTTCCAATTTATTCAATGGAAAAAATGGAGGAAAAATACACATGCAGAATCTGTAGAAATTCTAGATTCAATGGTACTTACCAGAAGTGTAGGCACATTTCTGGGCAAGTGACAAATTGTGAGCTGAGTAAACAGTAAACTAGTCAGCTCGTAATTTTTCTTCATTTACATAAGTCATTGCAACATTTATTTACCAATCCATATATCTGTAATTGGAAAATTATTAGCAAACAAAAAATGTTAAAATTATTTTCCCTTTTGGATATGATAATTTTACTATGGTTTTGATAGTTGTTTATTTAGCTCCCATTGTAAGACTGTGAGGAACCACAGTGCACAGCATTCAGAAACATTAAATGCAAAAAGTGCATTTTGTTCTGCTTGGAAAGTAATTGTCAAATTTTGTCCTGGATGACATTTTCACATATTTGCTTCAGGTTAAATGTACCATTGCCACATTAAAATCTGAACACATTTCACAGCAAAGTACCTATTTCTGTCAACAAAAATCAGCTTCTGTGTTTGAAGAAGCCACCTGGAAAACTTCAAAGAAACATTTTATCTGGTGTATATATATATATATATATATATATATGTAAAATATTATACACATTTTTCTGTGTGCAGTATTGATTTCTGTCCATTTACAATGCTGGTTGCAATGCTGCTTTCTATATAATTGCTATTTTGATTATTAGTCATGAATTTAACTTTTCTTAGATAATTTTTGTTATCAGTCTGTACTGGCAGTCTACTGTCTTGTGTTGAAATATTTTAATATTCTTTCTAGACATAAAGCTAAAAAGAGAAGCCAGACTTTCACAAGGGAAAAAGAATATTAAGAGAAGATAAAAGTCTCTTCATAAGATGTTCCTCAATTACTATTTCCCTTGCTAGTGTTAGGTTCCTATAATTGCACAGAAATTAAATACAGGATTTGATGCAAGGGTCATTCAACTATTAAACAGTTCTGTATGATAAACAACAGACTTGTTCACTTGTTTTTGGAAATAGAAGCCAATGCTTTTAGTAACTATGTGACTGTAAACTTCTGAGGATTCAATTTAGTTCCTCATAATATCTGCAATTTCAAGGAAAAAAAAAAGCTGACGCAAAATTTTCAGGGGACATCTATATTTTATATTAATTTAAATCAGAAGTAAAATCATAGGTAGTATACAATTAGATCCTATACAACATTAAAAAGTAAACTTTACCTATTCTGTCATCCTAATTGTGAAATATATCTGGCTTTTAAGTAGTGTCCCCAAAGAAGCTGTTAAAATTTTGTGCATTCATCTAAAGCAAAATACACTGCATACACAGTCAAGAGAGTAGATAAATCATCTGTTGCATCTGTTCCATCTCAAATACCCAAAGAAAGTCTCAAAGTGGGCTGAGCCTTGATAGGGGTAGTGCAAGATGTAAGGCAGACAAATACTCAGCATTAGATCCTGTGAGAGATATTGAGTTTGACAAGAATTTCAGGAATCTCAGCCCACAGATGAACACTCAACATACTGTCAAGTGCTTAGGAGGATTGTAGAATCAGAGAGAATAGGGAGAGAAAATTGATCCACCAAGGAAGGTGATTTTCATGACTAGCACCTGCACTTGTTTTGTCAAAGAGATGAGACAGCTCACTGTTGTCCTTTCTACGAGGGCAGGAAAAAGGAAGGCAGTGTTATGGTTCACATCTAATATACCTGCTTAAATAATCAGGGCACCAAGCCAAATGGGGAAGAAAAGCTCTTTTTTTTCTGACCATTGAGCTTGCTACTGAGGAGAGATCTGTTAGGTACTTCAGAACATGAAATTTCTGAAATAACACGGTCTGACCCCAAAGAATGGAGGCAGAAGACAGGCACCTCAGGACTCATGCCAGAGCAGTTGTAAGCAGATGGAGAAAGAAAATAATAAGTATTGTGAATAGGGCATATCTAATTTTAAGTACTGTTCACTTTAAGTGTTTTAATTCTGAAAATCCCCTAAACTCTGAAGTATACCCTGTTTCTTTCTACACGCATACTGACAATATAAAGATGAAAAATAGCAGAAGTTCCAGCCTGTGCAGCTCTATCGTTCACTTCTAATATGATTACGAAACCTTATTCACGGTTATCTGCATTAGCCATATTGATCAGAATTCTGCCAGTGGTAAGGTGGAAAGGATGAAATGGAGTGGGAAATTCCCTGTGATACTTATAGGAGAACTGCATGGAGACCATTTTCTGGTAAGATTTTAAAGGATTTGGTGTTCCACAGTCTACTGTGTTTGAGCCTGCAGGTTATAAGCTGGGCTAAAAGACTGCAAATGGGTAGTGGAGGGGAAGACTGGCTGATTATTCCAGCTATTTCTGTTTGGGTCACTTAAACCACTTCAGAAAAAGTGATGGGAGAGGGGATTGTGCTTTCCCAACAGACACCAGCGTATGCTCATCTTGGAGATCCATCTGCAGTGGAGGATGAGGCTTGCAGGGATGTAGCAGGGTGCCTACAGTTCATGTGGGCAATGGGAGATGCCTGTGAAGAGCAGAGAGCCCAGCTCTGCAGGAAGGGTGTTCTCAGCCTCAGCCCAGCTAGAAAGGGTCTCTCCCAGGGAGACATACACGTGTTTGGAAGAACTTAAATTGAGGATTTGTCAGTACTGGAGGAAACAAACCTTGCAAGAACACAGGAGCTACAGAGAACTCTTCCCTAGCCTTTATTTCATTTAGAAGAACTGGTGTTTTCATGATTAAAAGGGGTTTTTTTCTTTTCTAGATCATATATTTCTATTTGAGTATGGACTACTTTTGAATACTGGAAGCCATTGGTATCACCTAGATATATCAGATAATGAGATTCATCTGCCCTAATTAAATGGTATTCAGTCAAACTAGGTCTCTTCTGTACTTACTGAAAAGAAGTAAGCACTTCTTAAAGGTCATCTCATAATAAGACTTAAGGATAAGTAAAATTAATTTCCCTACAGAGGAATTCTAGAATGACCAGTTTTCGCTTGATTGCTAACTCCTAGCATCTAAAATTGGGTGCTATGACTCCTTCCCTTCTCATATTTCTAGCAATATTTCATATATGCATAAATGTAATGTCTATACTTTTGAAGATGGTACTTTGATTCTGTCATGATTTATGTCAGTAATAATAACTATCAATAATTATCAGACTAGTGATATCTTTAAAAGGAGAACCAAACCTTTGCATATTCAGTGGCACTAATTTTTTGAGGATGATTTTTTCATTTGTAGTACAAACTGTTATCTTTTATTAGGAATTATCAAAACCACTGGACTTTTGTGAAAATTGACTATCCTAAAGTAGAAAGCAAAAAAGTTCATGCAGCAAGGCTAAAACTGCATGACTCAAGTGCAGGAGACATTAGATTCAAACTAAATTAACTTAATATTTTCTAATGTTGCAAGTAAGAATTTGCCATATTATCTACGCTATTGAAAATGCTTATTCAGCCTAAATGCAAGAAATAAACCAAAATTATACCCAACAATCTGATGAACACTTTAAAAGAACATCAAGTTTTAAAAATCTCCATCAGAATTATATGAGTCTTCACAGAATTTTTCTGATCTCTCAACCATGCAAAGATATAATAATGTTCATGAGTAAAGTAAAGCTAATTTTTTTGCCTTATTAAATTTACATGTCATGGAAAAAGGTACACATACAAAGTGACTGCATTTACTGTGTGCATATTATCCCAACAAAATCTGACATTCATAAAAATCTATGAGCTGCAGACACTTATTTCTTTAATGATTTCTCCTACCAAAGAAACACTTTGGGCCCTTTCCCAGAGCTATCAGTAAAATATCACTGTGGCTCTGAAATCAGGAACATGAATTCAAACGCAGAGATAAAAGGTTAAGGGGCTACAAAGACTAGACAAACAATCCACTAGATGAACAAAGAGAGGAATTAACTTGACATATATGAATCATGAAAGTCTAAAAGATTTTGAAGTCAAAAACAATATCTAGGAGTGAATGCAAGTGAAACCTTATATTGCCACTGTCCTCTTCAGAAAATTAACCCCCAGAGTATGGGAAGAAAGACATTTCACTGCAGAGGTAAGGAATATGGTAGGGGCATGCACTGTTTGCCCATTTAAGAATGGAATCCCCATACAGACTGACAAGAATAACAACCTTTCATTCAATGGAGCCTCAGAAGGATTGGAAGCTATCACGCTGCTGAATGAAAGATTAGTGATGTATGCCTTATATAAGTAATGGAGAAAATACAGAAGTCATGGAAGAAAGATTGCTATGAAAACCTGGTAAAAATGAATACACACAGAGTCAGCTCAATTATCCAAATCACTAGCCAGAAAAGCTCTCAACTCCTAAAAATAAAATATGTTCTCTAAAGCAAAAAAGAGCCAACCAGGATGAAGGAGGATCTCCCTGAATTTAAGGGAAGGATATCATGCAGATGCCTCAGAGGTGGGCTTTGGTGTCCTTCATCCCCAAGCAGTGAAAAATTTTTGATTTTACATAGCAAAAAGTAAATTGTTCTGTAAAGATCCATGTCAGTCTGTCATTGTTGGATATGATGTAGAAGTGTGGATTCATTCACAGCATGCACTAGAACGAGTTGTTAAGAAAGGCTTTTATTCCCCAAACTTTTCAGCTTTTACAGGGTTTTACGCTACAGGTTTAACATGATTGGTAAAGGGAACACCATCTCTTATCCCATTGGTGGGATTAGAGAAAAGCACACTATCTACAGTTATACAGAACTGTTTTGAGAAAGTGAAATTGTTTACAGAGATAGACCTTGAGTGAGAGACACTCTCAAGGGACTTTCCCTTGAGAACAGATCAGCCACTGACAGGCTGTAATTCTCTCAGGCTCAGAGAAATCAGGTTCACATCAGTCATTATAATAACAAGATATAAACCGTTCCTGGGAAGTTGTCTGTACATGACATTACTTGAACTTGCTACTGTAATCACTGGGTTGATCACCAGAGCTCACCAAAGATCACATCAGAAGTTATCCAGGTCTGAGGAAGTCTAGTTGTACAAAACAAGTAAGAAAAACTGGGGTTTTTTTCTAATATTTATTGAGGTGTAACATTGAAATCTAGATTTATTTTTTTTTTTCAGAATTAAATATTTGATTGTATGGAGTAAAAATCACTTAACACTGTGCGCTGCAAAGTGCTAAGAAAATTAGTCATCAGGAGGAGAGGAAAAGACATAAAGGAAGATCACATAAGTAATGGCATTGAGTAAGCATAGAGTTATTTTATTTTGTATCAATACTTTAGCCCCATGGACACAAATGAGAATGTCTGTATGTTCACATGTGGAGAAAGATCCTTTAGAACCCAAGTATGACAGACTAAATAAAAAATGAATAAAAAAAAACATGACAGAGGCATTAAAATTATGTAGGTCCCTTAAGCCACCTTGATCCAAGTCTGACTAAGTTTATTTGAGTACAGCAAGGAGGATTTTGCTGACAGGCTAAACTCCATTTCAAAACTGATAGTCTGCATAATACAGTACATCAAGTAGCACTGTGTTAATGCATTTTAAATGTCAACTTACATGCAGTGCCAGTGCAGAATGAATAAAACTCAGAAAGCAGTCCATCATTTAGGCATTTGATTCTGAGCAACAATGATCTTGCTAGAGGGGCAGCTTCCTTTTCTGGCCACTGGTTGTAAGGAAGGCTCCAGATTCACCCCTGTCTCTCCCAATCTCTTCTTCCTGCCACATAAGACCTGGAGAGTGTGCAGGTTTACTCACATGTTGTACAAGTTCTGAAACAACCACCAGTTTTACAAAACACTGACCATTTCAGCTGACTTCCTTTCCCATTGCTGTTAGCTCTGCTTCTTAAGATCATGTTTTCCAGCTGGGCATCCAATGTGCTATAACTTTCTATTTAGGTACTTTTGGTGACTGTAAATAAATTATCAAAACCCAGACTATGCTTTTTGTTTGGGGCCACAAGAAAAGTACATCTGGTCTGGTTTAAACCCATATCTAACCAACATATCCAGAGAAATAATTAATTAAGTCCTTAAAGACTATTATGTGTCTTTTTGAACATTCCCTTATTTTCTCTTAGCAACTCAGAAAGAATTAATGGAAAGAAGTAAGTCGGTTCAAATAAGAAAAGGAAAAAAAATAAAAAAAGGGAAAAGGCAGCAGCAGCCTTGAAAATCATCCATCACAGCTTCAAAAGTGTCCTAAGTCCTTTGAGCAATTTTTTTTCCCCATGTCAGTTTACAGGCAGTGGCTCAGAGACCATTAGGGCTGGTAGAAAAGTAGCAAGTTGTCTGTCTTTTTAACAACTGAAGAAAAAGTAAAGATGGAACAATAAGAAAGACTTAAAATAGACACCTAGTTAAATAAAAAAATTAAATGTCAGTGACAAATGTCCTTAAATAATCAAATGTATCTAGATCTTTTCAAATGGAAAAAATTATATTGCACTGGAAACAGCTAAAAACATGGATTCCATTCCAGTATTCCTCTTCGAGATTCCAGAGAGATTCTGATCTCAAAGTTTCAAACCTACTGAAGGTACCTGGGGCAGTAAGAAAACCTCTTAACTGTCTTTTATCTTCTACATAATGAAGAAGTCCAGACACACATTTTGAAACATTTCTGGAATTAGAATAAAAGCATTATTATAACAAAGAGCTCTAGAACTTCTGGGTGACAGGCAATTCACATGAAAGACTTGAACTCCAAAAGAACAAAAGGAGACAGCACTTGTTAAAATTGTACTCTAGTAGACAAAACTTAGCCAACTGTAGTACCTTTATTGGAGTGTATAATTAAAAAACAATTAATCTTTCTACTTAGTTTAACAGTACAAGTTTAAATAGATCAGAATTAACTACAGTTGAATACCCCCTGCAGTGTTCTCAGTTATAGACAGGCTTATAATCAAATGTTTGTAACAACAAACTCAAGACAGAGAAAACAGCAGTCAGAATTCAAGACATATGTATATGATAAATACGCTTACTAAATATAAGCTAAGTGTTTTCTGATAAATGAACAGTGGAGAAACAGTCCTCTCATCTGTTTGTAGCATTTCAGTCTACAACTCTGACCTTCTCCTTTTGTTCTGTGTTTGGAAATGTCAAAGCAACAACATGAGACTTAATTAATTAATTAATTAATTAATTAATCCTTGCTTAACAGCAAACTACAGTCAAGCAAAGCTTTCATTAAAGGATTACAGAAAATCTGATACCCTTTTCTAAATTCCCTGGACTCTTCTGGGAGAGGTAAAAAGGTTAAAATTATTGCAAACAAAGATGGAACAAAGAAAGTCCTTAGAGTACTATATTTGCATTATTTGAAATTACTTATCCACTTGAAACAGCATTTCCTGCTTTTGCTGCTTTTTATTTTCAAAATCTCCTTTCATTTACAATATTATTTTTAAATAAGTCTACATAAAAAACAACCTTTTAATGATGCAAAACATCATATACTGATTTGTCAAACTGAAAGTGTTTACTTTGCAGGATATTTTTGGAATATATCTAATATTTATGACAGGTGTGTTTGCATTCTTCTCTGTCTTTCTGAGCTTGAATGAGCAAAAACCAAAGCAAACATTCTCTGAGCTTCTTCATTTCATCTGCTGTCTTACAAAAATAAGATAATTTACTCATTCAACCTCGGTTTGAATTAAAACTGTAACAGAGTTTAAACTATAGTAAGTTTTTTATAAAACTTTCAAGAAACATAAGACTGGCTTTAAACCTGACCTACTATTTCATTGCATTACCTCACATCATGAAGTTATTATTTTTTAATTAGAAAAATGTGAAATACTAAAGTTGAATACAATTTTTAAAAATTTAAAAATATTTAAAAATATTTTAAAAAATTAAAAATTAACATGCTATTGATTTCTGAAAACAAAACATTGAGGTGTTGGTGTTGGTGTTGGACCACTTAACTAAAATGGCCTCAGTGTGAAAGATGGGGATGCCTCTCCATATCCTGCATAAATTCTTGAGTTATTCTCATTGTGTCAGAAATATCACTGAGCTATCAAATTGCCATTTCCGGCCATTACCTAAATGCAGATTCATTCAGTGAAGCAATTTTGTGTTCTCCATCTCCTAACATCCTGCTTCTCAAAAGATAGCCATGGAAAACATTTCTAACTGAGGAACTGCTGTACCTCAGGGACCAGTAATTGGCAGGATAACAGCGGCTCTCCACAAGGAGTGGTCCCCTGGTCTAGCCTTGCACTTGGGTCTTCCTCAAGTGTGTCTTGGAAGATGAGAACTATCTGGGTGGATGTGTCAAGCTGAACTATGCATCAGCAAGAGGGCAGAAGCCCATTTGGACATCAGACCGGTCCCAGTCTCCTTTCTGAGTACTCCTAAGCATGTTCAGCAAATACCCCAAAGTTTCACAGGAAGCTGTAAATAAGAAGGAAGGAGATCCATGACACATTACAGATTGAAAAAAGAAGAAATGAAAAGGTTTGGGTTCGGTTTTGTGCTGGAGCATGAAATGCATTGCAATGATAGAAATATTCTGTTTCTCCTAAATTTTCCTCTTTTATTGACTTCTTCATTAATGAACCTACTTGTTTCCAGAAAGTTTTCTTTACATACTTCCAACCTGATTTTCCTAATACAGATATAAGAATTAGTCTAAATACCCTTAAAACCACTGATTTTTATAAGGCTTACAGACCATCACACAACCCATATCTAAGAATAAACACGGCATTAAAAAGTGTAAGCAATTAATCTTCTCTATAATGCAACAAAAGCAACAATACAAAGTTGCATAAATTTCTTTAAAGGTTGAGAAAATCCTAGGTTTAGCAGGAAAATTTTTGACAGAAGTAATACTGTGGTACAAAACATTTGAAATCATCATGAAATCATCAGATATTTCTTAGGATATTTATTGTTTATATATAGCAGCCTCCATAATGCTTTTTTCACTCTGCAGTATTATCCATCAGTTTTTTTTCTTCTCATAGTGTCTGCTTTGCATATTCTAAAGCTTGGCCCCACTCCTACCCACTTTAGGTCAATAGGAGTTTAATGACTGCCTTGAATAACAGGATCAAGCCCATAATGGCTGTCAAGCTAACAAAAACGTTCAATGCCTTTAAGTGAAATAGATGACCTTCTAACTCACCCTCATGAAAAATGAAGCTGCTACTCTGATATACATACTATACATGCCCATATATTGAATTACCTTACAATTTTGCTCTATGTGGTATCCATCATTTGTCACATTACACTATTTTAAGTAGGCAACCTTGCAATCAATAGCATTAAACATCTTTCTTTGGTGGAAGTGCATCACACAATAAATCTCAGTCAAGATGACAGAAGGGACATTTAACCCTCACTTCCTCAGATACCTCTGGAAAAATTTTCAAACTGAAGCCAAGAGTTAGGCAGAGTAGCACAAATTTCAGATGATCTTATTTTCAGGAGTTCTTAGCAATCACAGCCTTTGCTGAGCTCAGTGAAGATTGTGAGCTGCATGTTTAGCACCTGACAGCCCTGAAAAGCAGTTGCTCAAGTCCAGATTTAGGTCCCTAACCTTAGGTACTCAATTTGAATCATTTCGATCTTTTTGCTGTGGTGGCATAATTCAAGTGATTACCATATATTGACATATACTAAATTAATCCACCTTTCAGCTATCATGCACTTAAGTAGACAGCTCCATATATCATTTGTTTAATAATCCATATAGTTTTGTCCTTTCATTAATAGTTAACTGCATGTGTGGGACCATAAATTGGATAAGGGATAGCATACCTTATACACAATATAGCAGATAACTTTTAAGATGGCAAGTGATGTGTCAGCAATATCTAGTTCATTATGTGAGGCTATGAAATATTTTAGGAAAGTTCCTGAAGAGGTGTCATTATCTTTGTATTTTCCAACCTTCAGAACTGGTATTCTTACTATTTTATTGTCATATAAAGTACATGCTTCCTCCACAATTCCAGTTTATCAGCACTTGTTTTCTTTGTTTCTCTTCTCCCCACCTTACTCCCTCAGTGAGTCTGAGCACTCAACACCTATAAATGCTAAAAAGAATAACATGACCACTCCCAATTCAGGTACTAAAAGAGGCTGAGAAGGAAAACATTCAAAAGTACTTATTCCTTCAAAGTTCCAATAGCAGAAGCTCCAGAAGTTCAGAAAAGTATGAGCCAATATTTCCCTTTTTAGTCAGGATTTTATATGACAGTGTCTTTGAAGGTAGTTACAAAAAGAGAATAAAAGAGAAGTATGAAAGGATGAGAATGATTTCTTTTGTAGTTTCCCAGTTGAAAAAGTATGTAAGTCTGTCATGAGGTCAGTTTAGGTTGTTCCATAACATATGGAGAAAACCAGTAAATGAATACAGGTGGTGTGAATAGAGGGTAACCATTTTTTTGCCCATTATTTTAAAAATATGCTGAACCTTTGGGAAGCAAACATAATCTCAGACAATTATCCCTTGCTTATGTTTAAGTAAGGTACTTACTTACTGTAAAATAAGTTGCATTACCTATTGTACTATCTATTATAAAATAACCTTTCAGTTCCAACACTTTCATGTGTTGAAATCTGCCACAGTAATAATTTCTTTATTTTGTTCTAGTCCTATACACAGGACTGCAAAGTACACCATCTTTCCATACATATGTATTACTCATGACTGGGATTATTCAAACTGAAGTTCAAGAGTGAATATTAATGATTGCTCCTCTTGTCTCATACTTTTGACTCAAAAAATACCCTTCCTTCTGTGCTACACTGATTTTTTTATAGTACTCTTAAGATGCATCTCCTATGGCTGTTAAATTATTAAGAAGTAGGCAGAGACTCTCAGTAAAATCCAAATCCTGCCCAGCTGGTTCTGGAGCCCTGATCTGGTACACAATTTCCAAAGGCATCCTGCCTTAGCCTCTGTTAAGGGATGAAGAAATACAGCTCACACTTGAAGTCTGCAGTAATTGCATGTAATCAGCATTGCTTTAAGTTCCACTTCTCAGTCATGATTAATATCCAGTGAAGGAGCAATGATATGGTCAAGGGGGATCAAGTGTATCCTCAGTCAGTTTGCAGATGACAACAAGCTGGGTGGGAGTGTTGATCTGCTGGAGGGTAGGAAGGCTCTGCAGAGGAATCTGGACAGGATGGGCTGATAGCTGGGAGTTTTGGGGTTCAAGGAAGCCAAGTGCCTGGTCCTGCACTTCTGTCGTAACAATCCCTTGCAGGACTACAGGCAGGGTCACAGTGGTTGGAAAATGACCCAGCAGAAAAGGACCTGGGGTGCAGGTCAACAGCAGCTGGCCATGAACCAGGGTGTGCCCAGGTGTCCAAGAGGGCTAATGGCATCCTGGGCTGTTTCAGAAAAAGTGTGAGCAGCAGCACCAGGGAGGCACAACCCCCTGTACTCAGCACTGGTGGGGACACATCTCAAATCCTCTGTTCAGTTTTGGGGATCTCATGATGTTGAGGTGCTGGAGAGAAGGGCAACAGAGCTGGTGAAGGGTCTGGAGCCCAAGTCTTATGAGGAGAGTCTGATGGAGTTGGTGTTGTTCAGCCTGGAGAAGAGGAGGCTCAGGGAAGACCTTATTGATCTCTTTAACTGCCTGAAAGGAATTTGTAGCCAGGTGGGGGTGATATTTTCTTGCAAGTAACAAACAGTAGGACAAGAGAAAATGGCCTGAAGTTAGGATATTAGAATACATTTCTTCACTAAAAGGGCTGTCAAGCCCTGGAACAGGGTGTTCCAGGAAATAGTAGATTAAGCATTCCTGAAGTTATTTAAAAGAAATTTAGATGTGGCTAAGAGGAATTTAGTGGTGGACTTGGCAGTGCTGGGTTAATAGTTGAACTCAATCATCTTACCAGTCTTTTCTAACCTAAAAAATTATGATTGTGTGAAAGACTAGGCAGTGGTGTGATGCAATTTTCAAGCCTCAAGCAGTTGTGACATACATAACTAGACCAAGTCTTTACTGTTCTACAAAATCACCAACTGTGTGGGAGGTGCACAGCTGCCTTCTACCTACCAGGGGTACCAGTGAAAAGAACCATAGAGCCACAGGAAAGCAGCTGTGGTTCCTATGTGTGGTGCACTGGTATCTAATGTCCAAAACTATCCAGCAGGGAAGGGTGACCCATGTCACTCAGACCACTTTTACTGTGATTTCTGAATACCTGAAAACAAACATGGACTAGTTGGGAGAGCAGTGCTGGTTAATTGAAGTATCTGTAGAGAAACATCTTCTATAATGTGGATACCGATTAGCAACTTGATATTCACATTGAGTGCAGGATATGAAAGCTGCCAAATCCCAGCCAGTTCAAATCCTTCTCAGCTCAGTTTGACATGGACATATCCACCAAGAGGACAAAACCTCTGTGGTGTACAGGCTCAAAAGAAAGCTCATGTCCCTCCTTTTTATATTTTTTTATATGCCACAGAAAGCTCTGCATGCAGAGCTCCCTGAGGCCTCAGTGGTGACAAGTTAAATATGCTTACATTTGCCTTTTCTTTTCCCTACCCAGTCATCTCAGCCAAGGAGAAAGTAAGGGATGAATCAAGGAAAGTTTTTTTCATAACTCTGTGAAAATAAAACAAATTTACAGGCTATTCAGAAAATTTGCATCTAGGTTCCTTTCCTAAAGAAACAGGCAGGTGGATAATCCTGTGGATGAACAAAGAAAAAATATTCTTCTTGTTGTTACAAATATAGGACTATAAAGTATTTCATATGCTGTAGTAAGGGAAACAGTGATAAGCCCATATCTGTCAGACTAAAGGTTTGTTCCTTTTTTCCTGCTGAGATGGTTAATTTCTTGCAGCCTTTCTTATTTACATTTTAAATAATGAAACACCCATGAGTACCAGGCACTTTTCCACTACTGCTCTGTGCAAAAAGAATATTAATAACATTATTAATAAAGCTGGGAAGACTGCAATAAATGTCTCTGTGCTTATAAGAAAGGAGCATCTTGAAGAACTCAGCAGATTTTCTGTTTTATGCAGGTTTGATAAGACAAGTACAATTAAAATGTTCTCTGTTAGTAGATTAGAAATGCCAATACATGTAACAGAAACTGCTTAATGTATAGGCACATTTGTTCAAAGACGTTGCATTCCCAGTTGGTTACTAAATACTTGCTTCAGTTCCTGGCCCTCAAATCCCTTCTCAGTTAAACTGCTGCAAATCAGGATGGAGCAAGTGCTCCTGTGGTCTTCACCAGTGCAAATCCTACAGGTCTAGAAAAGGAAAGATCTATGCAGAATACAGGTCTGCATAGTCCCTGGTGCTAGAAGCTGAGCCCCTAAGATTGTGGACTGGCTTGTCCTCTACACAACCGCAGGCCATGCTGATCCCACAGTATCTGTGAAAATATGCTCACATGATACAGCTATAATTGATGACAGGCATAATGCATATGCTACACAGTGGATTGGACATACATTGCAAGGTTGAAGAGTTGTGGAAACAACTGGAACAGTGGTAATGTATTCTGACAGCTTCATTTGGGGCGGGGGAGTTGTCAGAGTGTTTCAAATACTGCTCTTTGCCATCAGGAAATAACTAAAAGGACATATTAAATTCATGCTTCACAGTCTATGCATAGCATTTCATATCTTTCCACAATGCTAGAGGACTTATTAGCTCAGGACATCAAAAGTAATTTATTTCACCTTATATGTGCTCTGTATTTTGCCTCATCTGAATAAAACCCAAATAAACAAAATTTAAAAGCCTGAATGACAGCAGGAAATGGTTCAGAAAGTGTTTCAGATTTTAGGTCCCACTAGGATGGATAAGGCTTCATCCAGGACAAGGATAGCTATCCTCATTATCAACTGCTTTGTAAGAAATTCAATAAAACAGGTAGGAAAACAGAAAAAATATAATGAGTGTAGTCCAGCAGTAACGTATCAAAGGAAGAAGAGGCGAAGGAGGGAAAAAAAGGATTGATGCTGCTTTCCTGCCTGAAGGAGGAAACTTATTTTGTAGGATAGAAATGCATCTTTCTGACTCGCCCTGATATCTACAAATTGTCTTCCAAGTTACTGACTTTTCCTATTCAATGCTTTTCTTTCTTTTCATCCTATTTTTTGTTATCAGGGCTTCTAAAATACTGCCACTAAGATTTTTACTCTGAATTTGAAACTGAATTAGACACCACCAGGCCTGAATACTACAAAATCACTGGAGCCTTACTTATATTGTGCTATCTTCTCAGTAACAGCTTTTAAGTCTTGTGGTGCAGAGTGTATCACAGTTTTAGATAAATTACTGCAAATATATAATTTTACAAGATCTCTGTACCAGCAGACTTTTATCACACGTATATCTATGTGAAGCACACAGTAAAAACCTGAGGAAAAAGGAGATAATATGGCCCATGATCTATTACTGCACCCTATGCATGCTCTTACAGCTGCTCTGCAGACTCTAACTTCAAAGAGAGATTCAGTCTTTTTTCTTTCTCTGAACAACAGTAGAGCTGCTGCACAAATCCCTTGTGCATTCAAGTCCTAGGGCTAAAACTGTTGATTTTGGCAGGGGTAGAGTTAATTTTCTTCACAGTAATTAGTTTAAGGCTGTCCATTTGACAAGAATTTGGGAGAGGACACAGTGAAAACAGCTGACCCCAACTGACTCAAGGGATATTCCAGACCATATGACATCACTTGCAGCATGTGAAAACTGAGGAAGGAAGGAGGGGATGTTTGCAGTAATGGTGTTTGTCTTCCCCAATCACCATTACATGTGATGAAACCCTGCTTCCCCAAGGATGGCTGTCCAAGGGAAGTGGTGAAAGAATTCCTTGTTTTTTCTTTGCCTGCATGCACAGCTTTTGCTTTCCCTATTAATTTGTCTTTATCTCAACCCATGAGTTTCCTCAATTTTACCCTTTCAATTCTCTCCCCCATCCCACTACAGGGAATGAGTGAGTGGCTGTACTAGGTTTAGTTGCTGACTGGGGTTAAACCCTCAGAAAAGCAGATCAAGACTCAGAAACACACAAGAGAAAATACACTACTGGCCCCTCTCATCACTTCTGCAGAGCAGTCTGTGAGTTGCATTTATTTATTTTTGAAATTCTGCTTAGTTTGTCAAAGACATTCACAACACATCCTGGCAGAATCCATATAAGAATGAGGACTCCTTCAACACTGTCATAAATTCTGCAGTAAGAACTGACTTTAACAGTTTAACAGTGTGTATCAATGGTCAAAATCCTTTCAAGGAGCATATGGTGCAAGAGCTTGAGCCTCTGTAAGTCATGGAATCTGGTTGGTATTGCAGACTCTACCTTGTGCTGCATGCTGACCAGACTTCTAAGCTTTGCTGGCACTCAGTCAAAGCAGAATTCCTATCAGGACACTTCATGTTGATACCTAATGAAGAGGGTTGATAATTCACTGAAAGAAAAAGAGGTCTGAAGGGGGGTATTCTAAAGCAAGCCCTATCCCAGCTTGGTGCCTTAGCCATTATTAAGTTATAGTCAGTTTTTTTGTTTCCTTCCAGACACCCCTGCAATAGAACAGGCAGAGAGTATCCCAGAGCCTGCTAAGGAAGCCATTGTCTGAAGACATGGCTTCAAATATCCCAGAACCCCAAAGGGCTGAATAAAACCTAACATTCAACTTGGCCTCTTCAGGGCCAAGTGTTCTAATGACTCTTCCTTAACAAGTACTATTCCTATGAAACTGAACAGATTTAGCAGGAGAAAACAAGAAACACCAATATAGGAGATGGAGGAGTTTGAGAGTCTCTTAAGATTCAGGAGACTATAAAGAAGTTCTCATATCAAATTAAACACAGGGTGCCACAGTGGGACCATGAGGTCACAAAGCCACCTATAATCCAAACAATTGCTTCTTTACCATTCAGCCTTAGGCAAATTTCTTTCTGCACAGTTTCACTGAAAATCCAGAGCTAAAAATCAGCAACTGTAGCATCCTTATTGATCTGGTCTTGGAGCAGAGCAGGCTGTTTGCTCCAGTGAACAAGATCTGCATGACACTATCTGTGTACTCTTCTCAGTTCTTCATGAGATAGTTCAAATGAAAGCATAAATATTTGTGGGAGATTAAAGGCTTTGGATCAGATAGTCAATAAATCCCAGAAGGAGAAAAGTAGCACTTTCAATAACCATCAGGTTTCCCAATCAACTCAAAATGTCATGAAATGGTACTCATAAACAAAAGTCTGTTATCAGCTTCTGAACATGGGTTGTGCCCTAAGCACTGACAGACTGTACCCCAGAGGCCAGGGCATTCAGCGTGCAGCACTTTTAGAAATTTTTCATCAGCAACATAGGAGCATCTCCTGGGGGGGGGTGGGGGAAAAGAAGAATCACGAGTATTTCTGACATCAGAGTCATCCAGGTGAATGATAGTGCACAAAAAGGGGGTGATTTCAGCCTACAATAAAAAAATGCAGTACACAGCTAAATGAGGGATATTGCTAAAAACAGTAAGAATCTCTGAAGCTTTCACAGACCAATGTGACAAAAAACCCCTGGGTGGTCTGAAATTTCAAGTGGGAACTGGGATGTTGTGTTCCTGCAGTCAGATAACTAGAAGTCTGAAAGATAAGCTATATAAGGCTGAATGACCTACATTTATAGTTCAGGTTATCAATCAGGCTGGGTTAAAATACATGTAAAGGCTGTAAACTGCTTCCAGAAATGCCTGAGAGTCCACTGAATATTTAACAGGTCATCTGATTTAAGAACTAAAGACAACTTTCTCCCCTAAATCTTTGCATATAGTACAATTCAATGAGATACTAAAGATGCATAAGTCATCTGCAAATATTACATGTCCAGACTGGTACAATGTTCAACAGATTATGTGTGTAAGTGACAGAATAAACCTACAGAGTAACAGTGGGCTAAAGGAAGATCCTGACAATACTCTGAACACAGAGAAGATAAACAATAAGCTGTTTCAGGGATTGCTGCTTTCTTTCCCATGTAAAGACTGGATTGCTGAGTACTTGTTACAAAAGATGCAGACTTCATCACACTGAGCACAAAGAGTCACAGCCTCAGAGGAAGCATAAAAATCAATAACACAGAGAAATATCTCCAAAGTGCATTAAAGTCTCTTGATTCTTACAGTTTGCCTAATGACTTCATGTGAAGCAGCGTATGGCACTTTTCCAGGGAAGTGGCACAGCACCAAGCCTGACTGAGTTCAAGAAGGCATTTGGATGGGATTCTTGGGGCTGTCCTGTGCAGGTCCAGGAGCTGGACTTGATGATCCTTGAGAGATCCTTCCAACTCAGAATAATTTGTAATTGTACAGAATTTCTTTCTACTCACTCAATGAAGACAAAACATTTACATGACTAGGTTCAACATTCATGGACACAGATATTGTTTTTATAACTGTTTCATGCATGCAAATATGTTGACATGGCAACTTTATTAAACCTGTGTGTGTGTGTGTGTGTGTGTGTGTGTGTTTCTATGCACAGGAACACAAGCTGGAAAAGAGCCTCTTTCCTTTCAGAATGTTGAAAATACGAGCCTGACTGGATACAGATTAAATTCTGAGTAGCACAAAAGCTTCTGGGCAGTTAGTTAAATGTCTCTTACTATGTCATCATGACCAAACTACAAAGCTCTGAAAACATAACTACCCTTGCTAACATGTGGTAATCAGAGACAATCACAAGGCTTCCTCAAGCAGTCAAAAATACAGTAATAGGTGCCAGAAAAAGTCCATTAAATAACACAAGAATCTGTAGGCATTCAGAGATAATAACCTACCTTATCAAACAAGAAAATACATCAGATATAATAAAGTGTGACAGAGAAAGAGTTTTTCAATAGTAGTAAGTCTTTTCTTAAAGACATGTACATTATAAAATCAGATGCATTGTTATGCTCATCTAATCTGATTTCTCATATTCCAAATACCATAAAACCTGACCCAGTTATCAAGTCCACAACTTCCCAGCATGCAATGTAGCTACCTGAGAGACTTCAAGCTATATTTAAAAATGCCAGGAACAAAATTCCTTAGAATTAGTATTATTTATACTTGCTCTCCTGTTTCTGATTAGCTACTATGCTTTTTTTAAATGGATCTAAGAAAATTTTGCTTCTGAGTTCTCTTCTTTGTGCAAGTACTTCTTGACCTTGGCAAGGATAAAATCAAATTCATCTAAGCTCTTCTTGAGAGCAGGCCTTCTCAGACCGATACTGTTCTTACATCTTTTTTCCTAATTCTGTCCAAGATCTCAACTTCCCTTTGAAGTGTTTCAGTGGTTTTTGGGTTTCGTTAATGCCAGAAAGGTAGGAATGACACCTCTTATATCTCTACGACATGTTTCCCTGCTTTGTAATTGAAAGACCATGAGCATTTTTATCACCTGTAACATCTGAAGAATTCATTATGAAGGAGAAAGCAGCATTTTTACAGAAGGCTGTTTAGCAAGACACAAGGTCAAGAGTAGGAGGAACTGGCATGTGTTGCTTTTTCTGACATGTTGTGCTAATGCCCTCCTTCTCCCCATTTCGTAGCCCTCCTTTTCAAACCCCATAATCTCTAAAATGTTTGGAAAAGTGTCCTAAGTGCATGCAATTTGGAAAATGGCAGGAGCTTTTCTAATGCAAGGCTGTAAGTCAGTGTCATGGTCAAGAGGGGTATGTGCTGCTCCCTTATGGTCATATACTTTCTGTCTCTGGATTACTTGGAACATTCCCTTTCCCAAACTTCCATGCAACTGCATCACATTGCACATTTCCACTAGTAATTTTCTTTCCGTTCTACTGGTACATAATTTCATCCAAAGAAACAGTCTGTTTTTCTGAAATATCTCTCACATCAAGATACTTTTAAATGATAGCAGCAACTTCCTGAGATGTTTCCTCCTTTTTACGTTTTTGCTCTTCTTTTCTGCAATTCCTAGTCTCTTTTAACATGTTGTTTCTTTTCCTCAGTGTCACCCTCTCTTTACTTTAGCTGTTCTTTGCTTTTTCTTTAAACACTTATGTTTTCAAATTAACTTTGATCTCTGTGTGGGGGTTGTCCTGGATAATACTGCTTTTTATCTCTGTTGTATGTCTGCACCTTTTTCTCCATTAATCTTCCAAACCTATAAATTATTGTGGAACGTATTTCTATTTTCCCCTCACTGCTTCCACCACAGAGAATTCACACTGACTTTTGACTTACTCCTTTAAGTTGTCCCAGACTTTTATCTCACTCAGCTTCCTGAGAAAGGCTGTTAATATCTTAGAGTTATATTTTGAACTGAGAGAAATACCTGTAACTTCAAGTATCTTCAGTGGAAATCTGTAGGCATCTTTCACAGATGAGTTTGACCTTCCGTCCACAAACTAAGTTAAAATATGTTCCAGTGCACAGATTATGTTCTCTCCACTGTCATATCTATATCTGTGTCATCTTTATCACCTATATCTATAGCTATCATCTTTATCTATATAATCTGTAGCTATGTCTATCTATATTTATTCTCAATTATGTTGTGTCTCATTTTAGTGCATTTTTGCAAGTTAGGCCTATGAAAAAGGAGAAGAACTATCCCATTAAAATATAAAAATGAAGGCAAAATCTCATTTGGACTCTCTAGAAATACAAAAAAAAAATGTAAATAAAATACATAATAATGTTTCTCTCACTTGGAATTTTATAGATATGGATGAATTTTGGAATAGTGAAAACATAAATAGGTTGAAATATTCAGCCTGGACTCCATTGGGAAGCAGGAGAATTGCTCATACCCTTGATCATTTTTGATACATGAAAACATTTTCCTCATCCACAAAACCCTCCAGGGATTTAAGGTGGGAGAAACATATTTTGGGTATGCATAGAGCACTCTGTGTTGCCCTGCAGTGCCAGCATGCATTGAGCATTGACCTGTGCACAATTTCAAACCCCTACCAGATAATCATTTACATATGTTTGATTTGCTGTCCTTAGCTGCATGTTATGTTCTTCAATAAACCAGGATGTCAAATGACACTTCTCAAAAGAATGGGAGATTGTTCTTTTTCTGAGGTGCAGAGCATGTGTTCAGCCAGTCATCAGCTCTCAGAGACAGTGGCAAGAGTCCTCATCAGGACCAGAGGGCACAGAGCAGAGTTTGAGGCAACACAGAAGATTCCTGAGTCAGCTGAATGTAAGTGTGAATGCAAAGACTTGCTAAAAGCAAAGGAAATTTTTTATCAGAAGCTTTTATTGCTAGTCACCTTGAGACTGTGCTACTTAAAAAGCTACTTAAGCTTGTATTTCTAGTACAACCAAGCTTTGCTGGCTTTAAGGTTTTTGTTTGGGAACTCACTAGAAGGAAACAGCTGAGTGGATACTCTTCAAAGTTCTGGCCAGTTCAATGCCCCTGCTGTAAAATTGCTGTCCTCATTATTCTGCATGTTTTATTAGCGTATGACTACATGAGAAGGAAGAGTTCCATGCCTTTCCAGTAAGCTGAAAAAGCCAAGTTAGAGAGAATTTAGGGTCTTGATTCCCTGTGCATTGAGGCATGATTAATACAGCATGCAGGTTTTCAGCTCCCTCACTGCACATGCATAGGCAATGGCCCATATTTATTTTGTCTCACTGATCTGATGTCTCTGTCTCTCCTGCTATCTGTAAGTGTTTCTGCTTTGGGACGTGTGGCCTCCAGTACCTGGGATTAAAGTCTGTCTCCATTAACTTCTCCATGTGATGACTTCTCCAGGGAAAAAACAGATTCCCCAAAAACACTCCATTTGGGACCTGCATGGTTCAAGAGCTCTCCAAACAGCAACAGGACTATTTTTCACAATTATCTCCATTCAGACATGTCCATAATATTAAATTGTGTTTTTCTTGGAGAGAAAAACATTGTTTTATGTTAATTATGACCACGAAAAAAGGGAAGGCACTACAATGTGAGAATGAATTCACACACAAACATACTTTGAAAATAAAAGTGCTAAATTACACTTTATTGCATAAGCTAACTATGTACAGTGCCGTTTTTATAACAATGATATATTGAATTAATACAAATTTTCGCAGGCTTGAATGAACTCTCTGCTGAATCAGGAAGGTACATTTTACTGTTTTCTAAAAGTAACTGAACTGCTGGTCTCTTCATCAATAACACAATTAATATTCCCCTGGTTGTTTCACACAATTAAGGAATACGCCATACATAAACAAATTCTTTTCATTGGTGTAAGAATAATTTTGTCTCCCATTCTCTATATTCTGAGATAGCTTGAATACAGATGGCTTGACATAATAACCACATTTGAAGAATAACCTCTAAGACAGTTTGTTCTAGCAATCATCACTTAATCTCCAAATTCACTGACTTTTAGGGGTGATACAAATACTGTTTATCAAATGCCATGGTTCAAGATTATTTCTCTTCCCAGTGGCCTTCAGAGCTCAGGATATCCCTTTCTCTCAATGACAGGGTGAACATGCTTAGAACAGCCTCAATCTTCATGATGTCAGAATAAAGTTAGTTAGATTCAATTATGATCTGGGATTAAAGAAAGACCAAAATGAATGCTAACCATGAACAAATCCTTTAAATTGTCAGATTATGATTGCTTTCTTGACATCTTTAATAAATCAGACAGAATATTTACATTTTTCTATTCAGAGTGAAAACTACTGAATATTTAAAAGTTCTGTGTTTGCATTTTCCTAAAATTCTATATTAGATAAACAAAACATAATAACCCTTTCCCTATGCCAAACCTCACCACATGCAGAGATATCATACAGGGAAAATACTATTGCCTTGGCTATACTTCTTTTTTAGTAACATTGCCTAAAAGTAAAATTGATAGTATTTAAATTTAAGAGCAAAAAATAGATTAATCATAGTTTGAATAGGTTATGAGCTCCTTTGAAATTTTTACCACAGTTGCTCGACACTTGTAAGTCAGCCCTTGATTTTTGAGATGTTTATTACTCCCTCCAACATAGCCACAGGCTCAAAAGAGTTGTTTTTAGTAACAACAGTAGTAATTTCAACACAGTCCCCTTGTTTTTCTCAGTGCCTTGTTTACTTTTGAACTCAAAAGAGAAACATAATTAATTTAAAATAACTTTTTTTTTTTCCCTACTTGGATAACATTTCTATCATTATAGGAAGAAATAATTCTTAAACAATATTATTTTGGTATTTAGTCCGTCAGAAAACTCTTCTGGTTACTTGTTTTCTTTTGTCCATGCAGACTTCAAAATCAATTTAAGGGAACAAATATCTATGCATGGTCAATTGCTAGGGATCAGCTTACATTCACATTGTACAGACTACATACTATTCTGCTGGCACAGACCATCTGTGTCCATGACATGCATCAAGTGGCACCCACAGTTGCACAGAATTTTTTTAGCTCAGGATCTTTAACACCTCATCAAAAGATGCCCCTCTGATAAGGACCATTGTCCTGGGGTTATTAGTAATAATAGAATTAGTAATTAGTAATTAGTAACAATAGAAATTATTCAATTTCTGTTAAATAAACAGCTTTTTCCACTTCACTCCAAAGAATTTTTTTTTCCCCTTTCCGGACCAGTTGGTGGGGAGGGGGCATTTCTCTGGGGAAACCCCCATTTGGAGTTTTCCTCCCTAATTTGCCCTAAACTAGGACAACCATATCTTCTCATCTTTTTAACACATCCTGTGTGAGATGACCACCCTCTCATGCAGGTCCATGGACAATTTTCATTCCACCATTTCATTTCACCAGAGCATGTTGCCTGCTGCCCATTTACAGTATCTGAGGTTCAGACAGCCTTGGCATGATGTGGCTCATCCTTCAGAAAAAGGTTCAAGTAAAATGGAAAGGCTTTGTCAGCATACAACAAAACTCCAGGGTGCTGGCTCTGACAGTGACTGCAAATAGCTATGACCAGAATGTGAGAAATTAAAAGCTAGTAGCACTTCCCAATAAATGTTTTTCTCACCTCCAACAAAAGGAACATCATAAGGCAAAGGTGATTATATCTAATAACTTTTGACATGATTTTTTGCCAATGTGTCCAGTTGCTCTTGAAAGACATTAACTTTCACAAGATGCTGTAGGAAGCCATTTCACAGACTACTTAGTGGCTATTTGAAGAATTCCTGACTTTTATTTACCTTGGGCCAACTTAATTTCATTCCTCCCCAAGCCCGTGTATCAAAAGAGACTTTGGTCAGTGAGTAACCACCTCCTCAATGTCACTCTTCATCATACAGCCTCCTAACTAGTCTCCTCACTCATCTCTTTACCATCTAGAAGAACTTATGTTCTTTTAGTTCATACTTGTACAGAAGGTGTTAAACTCCAGAGAAATCAACCCTGTATCACCAGCAGAAAATGAAGGACATCTTTTCTGGGGATGTTTCCAAGCATCTCATCACCACAGCTCTGAGTATTTCTCCTCTCCGTTTTCCTGAGGGCTAGAGGACCAGTTCCCACATACGTGAGTCCCTCTGGGTTCAGGATTGTCAGGAGAGCAGTATGGTATCATTGAGTGTCCCTCAGGATCCAGAGGCTGCAGTAATGACACATCCCACACCCAGCCTTCAGGGAGGGGACAGGACCGAAGGGCTGGTGCTGAGTGGTGAGTGACCATCCCAGCTCTATGTCCCTTAGCATGGGTGGTGGGGTGTAGTGGAATTGAGATAAAGTGTCTCCAGAGCTTGTCTCAGCCTCTTAGTGCTGTGCTTCTTACAGTGCTTATGTCCTGCTCATTAAAGGCTGCTCCCTTGCATGATATCTGTCCTTTAGGGAGGTGCCATGAGCTCCTTTTCATGGCCTATTGAGGTGTTATTGCTGGAGGACCTTCTCAGGTAGGAAGAGTGAGACATGGTGCATCCCTGGGGAAGGAGTTATTCTCTGTGTGCTAACCACAGTTTCCTTCCACCAGATCTACTAGAATTGTTCAAGAATAACCGGACATCAAACTAATAAGTCTGTAGTGTGGACGTCCAGGACCAGAGCCCTGCAGAGAAATAGAAATTAAAACAAGACAACAGTGAGGACAAGCCAGCCTTATTTCAAAAGAGAAAGAAATCTTCAGAAAGAGAAAATCAGATAGACTGGTAGTTTCATGATCTTTAAGCCAAGTACTTGTGTGTGGCATGAGGACCTGCCTCCTAAGACCAAAAAGGCATTGACTTCCTGAGTGCCCTCACAAGCTCTCTGTCTTTTCCTGGGGAAATTACCAGCTATCAGTGAGCATATCTGTGTAGTTACATTTTACATTTACACCTTAATTTTGTCTACCTTCTATTCTGTTTTTATTTCCTCTGCATTTTGTCACCTTCAGGTTTCCAGTACCAGAATAGAAGACAGAAAACTGTGATAAACACTGTTAATTGCCCATGCAGGCTTAGGGGCACACAAGAAAACATAAATCTATAAGCTGACTAAAATCCTGTAAGAGGTAATTTAATAATTTTTCTAGTGCTATTGCTCTTATTAAATTATTTATCTGTGTGGATTTTTACAGGAAGAGTTTTCCCTACAGTTCTCAAGAATTAAATGTCAAAATGGCTATGCAGGGAAGGAACCTTCCCATCCATTAGATGTTGCCAAACAGCAGTGTTTCATTGGCTGCTTCAAAGCCAGTTACTGTCAAGTACTTTTGATGAAGAGATCTATGCAAGGAAAACAGAAATCAAGAGGCTGAATAGCCTCGACAGCATTTTTGCACCAAAGTTGCTTGTATAAAGCAAGTTCCAGTCAAGAATAATTGAACTCAGTTCATATTAGATTGTTGCTCCTTAGCTCTGTGAAATGAGGTAGATGATCACAGTCCATTTCCCATTAGCCTAACTGTCTGCTCTACTAAAACCACCTGCACAATTGAAACTAATTGGTGCCCTGGACAGCAGTATCAACAGAGAGGATACAATTAAATGGTAATGGATTATGAGCAGTATCCTCCCTCCAAAGACATGATACCTTTAGATATTGGCGGTGAGCAAGCTGGTCTAATTGGAGCTTGAAGTGGGGTTGAATTTACACCAGTGAGCTGCCAGTCGAGATCCAGTCACAAGTAGAAATGCAAGTCTATGCACAAACGAGCATTAATAAGGATATATTCATTCTGCTGGAATATAGGCAGGCCTAGAGCAGGGGAAAACAAATCCTACTCTATTTCAATTGTAGGGATCAAAGTGATATGAGCCCCAGGGCTATCAAAAGGCCATCAGACACTAATCTCATGAGGGATTCCTACACTCCCTTTCCTCTAGGGACTCATCAGTGCAGCAATAAAAAGGCAATGGCATTGACTCATAGAGCAGCATGTTTGGAACAGGCTGAGAGTATATGTACTAGGTACTGCTGTTGGTAAGAGCAACCTCTGACCAACAACTGGGCTGTTTTCACCCATCAGTGGCAGCCAGAGAACTGAAGTCTGGTGCACTTGTGACAGAAACAATTCCTCTTCTAAGCTTGCCAGTTGGATTCATCTTGCTCTCTGCTGGGCTGCTCCTCAAAGGGCAGTGTTTAAGAAAGGCACAACTATGTCGTTCAGGATCTGCATCTTAAGGAATTTTTAGACTCATAAAATAATGATCTTATTGTCTTTTACAGATACATGAGTATTTGTGCTTCTCTGTTGCTCTTTTTAATATCCCAGTTTATACTTTGAATTTCTATAGGGTGCTTTTTTTTCTAAGACTGTAAAATGATTAAAAGGCACCAACAAAGAAAACTTCATACTGCAGCTGGAAGAGAAGCAAAACTTTTCTGCTTGTATAGCTATTTTCCCCTCTCTACAGGCCAGTTTAGAGTTCAGATCATCAACTCCAGAGTCAGAACTGAATGCCAGGCATACTTCCCTACACTAACAAATATTAAACATTTGCTCTAGCCATATTGATGCCTCAGAGGGGTTGATGCTCTGACACAGCAGAGAGAATCATTTACTGTATTGTTCTGCCTACAGATATGACAGTTCAAAACACAATACCTTGTGCTTCTTCAGATTTTCCTGTGTTTGTTCAACAGAGAATTTCTACTCACTGACAACATCTGTTCAAAAATATAAAATATCTGTAACACAGCTGGAGTGATATCTGTCAATGCATCGGCATACGTGAGCCATAAAGTTGTTTAAAATAAACTGTAAAAACAGCTTCTGGTTTCAGACAATGACTATGCAGCACAAGGTTTGCTCTTAGAGCATTGGTTTAAGATACATCAGACATGTGGTGCTCTCTTGGATGCACACAAAGGCCAGATTTCTCAGAAATTATTACAGTGCACAGCTGTTCCTGATGTGACTCTTACAGTCCAATTTTCAGACAACTTATTTAGCAAACTGATATGCTTTGAAAGTCCAGTCCTCGATATGAACCATAAATTGATTTTAAGTCCCTACTCTTTCTCATAAACAGGAAAAGTCAAAGGTCAACCAGAAATTGTTTTGCCTTAAAAACAAACAAACAAAACAAAACAAAACAAAACAAAAAAATAACCAAAACAACTCTGCACTTCTGAAGAGGTGGTGCATTAAGCACCTGTAAATTTTCCCTCAAATCTACTCCCTGATTGTGCTAGGATAGAAATATTCTCAAACTTGTTTTCTAATGCATAATTCTCCTCCTAATTTTCATGCATTTAAAAAATTTTTGTGCAGGAAAAAAGAATCACCAAAACTAGGAAAAAAAAGCCATGACAAAAATGCCTTGGTTTGCACATGAAAAATCCTCCACATGAATTGGAAGTGAATGTCAAAAAATTTCAAAGTGAATGTGTAAAACACATTCAGTCTACAACTGAGTGTTCAATCTTTATTTTTTAATATATTTTTTATATTTTTTAACATGAATTTCTTTTCAGCTGGCAGTTTCTTTTATTCACCCTGGAGTAAATGTAAATGGTGTCCTCTGGTGATTGTTTAGGCAAAGATCTAAACAATGGCATCAGCAGTGCAGGTGTGAGTCAGCTGTGGGAGTGCTCCTACCGTTTGGAGACTTGCATAAGGAACTGCTGATGATTTACTTCCCAAAGGTCGTCTAAGATAGAGTCTGCAAGCAATAACAACTTACAGCTCTCTGCTCATTCCTGAAGCAGCACAGAAAAAGAAGAAATAGTATTATAGATCCACTGTTCTCTTCTTTCTTGAACTGCTTTATAGTGTAAAATCTCGCGTCTACCATGGTTATCAAACTAATTTTCCCCAATCATCAGATCTGTGTTTTCAGTCTAATCATATCAGAATGGATGTCAGGATTGGTTATATATACTGATATTTTAATTTTAAAAATAAAAATACTTCTGAACAGGCACATTTGTACTAGCAATGCAAAAATTTATATTTACAAGGCTCCCACATTCTTGTTTGCATCTCACAACAGAACATGAGCAAAAAGGAAATGTTATCTAGTACTAAGACACAGAAAGTGGTTGAAAGCAAATACATTCAATTGAAAAGTTGCTTTATTTGGGATCTTGCTTTGCGACTATATTTGCAGACTCTGTGAACATCTTAACCAAAGAACAAAATCTAATGATGCAATCCTGAGCATCCTCATATCCATGTTTAATGAATATATACAGCATTATTCAAGTCTATCCTTCACTTTGATTAAATTCTCTTTTTAAGAAAAAATGCATTGAAATACAATTGTTCTTTAAAAGAATTCAAGAGACAGTGTAGCAAAAATAAAAAAGGCCTGATCAACTGTTTCAATTTAAACAGCACACAGTAAAACCATTAGAAGATAGAGCTACATGTCTTTAGAATACATAGCAATAAATAAATTAAATCACCCAGAACAAATAGCACCAGCTGCTCCACAGATAAATATAGAAACTTAGAAATATAAAGGATAAAGTACTTCAACCTAAAATAAAATAAACAGTAAGAGGCAGAGAAATGTTGTCTTAGTCTCAAAGCCTTATGTTACCCATTTATTTTGTACTGAGTCCATTTATTTTTCTCTCATGCTCTTCCCTCTGTGCACTCAGTGCATACTAAACAGTATAACATCAACTGTACCATGCTGTGTTCAAACTAGATGGTGCCTAAGCTTACCTGTGACTTTGGAAACAAGGGTTATTTTCAGGTTTGGAAAATTCTCTCTCCTTTCCATCTCCTCCCATCAGCATCTAAAATGCCATTTGTGAGTTGGTTTAGCACACACTTTATTGACCATTCTCATGGCAAAAGGAAGAAAGCTGAAAGATAATTAAATTTTGAGTCTGGGTGAGTAATTTTAAGAGCTTTGCTAGTCTGTCTCCAGGATATATTTTGTGTCAGCCTCAGCTTTGTTCATTCAGTATAAAAGGCTGCATGTTACAAGACAGGATGGTTCAGCTTTACAGGGTTATGAAAGGGCAAGGGGGTGACATCCTCAGAGCTTAATTATGTCAGCCTTAATTTGAGTTCCATAAGTCAACAGTTTAAAGTTGACAAAACTGATCTTTCAGTAAGCAAAAGCAATGAATTGCTTCAAAAGAAGCTGGATAAGTGAAATTGATAACAATAAAATCATTTACACTAGGAAATGTACACTTCAACATAAAATCCAAACCAAAACAAAGTACCTCATCTTCTCAAAACTACTGTGAAAATTATAGATTTCTAGTTTTGTTACAAATGAAGTAACGATTTACCTGAGAAACACACACATTTTTCTATGAAATGTTGGTTAGTTATCATGAAACCCTGAGGGTTAAGGTATCTTCTTTGCACCTGCAATAAACAGAAGGTAAAAGAGGAGGAAGTCAACAATTTTGGCATAGGAAATGGTTACCCACAAAAGCAGTGTTTTTCTGAGAAACTTGCTGTTGTGTACAAAGTGTTGCAGCTCATCTGAATCTGACCACAGCACCCAGTTTGATGCTGTGATGAGTATGATGCTGCATACTCAGATAGCGAGTGGGTTTAAGGAAGGCGCCTATTAAATGGCTCTCGGAGTTGGAGCAACTTGGATATCCTTCCATTTCACAGTTGTAAGTGATGTAAATGCTTTGAGAGTGTTGCAATGCTGTCGCAGCTGTGAGAATGTAGGAAAAAAATGAAGCACTTTACTGAAGGATCAAGTTTTCTCCCTGCAGCTTCTTCCTGAACTGGACTGTGTGGTCTGTGAACAATCTGCAAACTACTAAATCCCCCTCAATCCCCTTTTATTGGTTATGTACATTTATACCTCAAATAGTTCTTCACATTTCTCAAAGCTTCCATTGTTGGTTTTTTTTAAACTTAATAGCTGTTATGAGATCTTCAGTCTTATCTCAGTAGTTTTTCAAACCTTGCAAGAATCTCTAAATACTCTAGAACTTTCACATCATTCTCATCTCAGTTCTCTCAGGTCTTTTAGTAACAAAAATACACGATTCACATCTTTAAAATTTAGCTATGGAAAAGTTCAGCTGTCTAAATTGGTCACCATTGAGTCAATCTGTAGAAAAAGACATATCCAAAGGGTGATGTGTCTCCTCTTAAGACAGGCAGCTCTTGTGATGTCAATTAACTTCTAGACAAATAAAATCAGGCAAGATGGATACTTCTCATATGGCCTGTATTTTACCAGATCCAGCCCTACACCCTTTTTGGACTCTGTATTTGCAATTCTATTTTAAAATTGGATTTAATATCTATTATCCCTAACTATAGGGAAAGTTAGATACAAAAATGTTTACTCCATTTACTTGGAGTATTTTTATGATGCACTTTAACATAAATAGCTCAAGTTTCATTGCCATGTTTTGCTTCAATATCAGATTACAAATTCATGTCTAATTTGCTGTCCTCTCTCTTCCCTAAGGTCTCTTTTAGCTTTACTGCACTTTCCATCCCACTTAGTATATATTTCCCAGTTTATTTTCTCCTGCATGCTTTAATTCTCATTTCTGCCATCTGAAACTGTTTTTTACTGTATTGGAGCCCTCAGGCCTTTTTTTTACTTTTCTCCCTTATATCCCTTACAATATAGTTCATGTCCTTGAAAACAAATTAAAAGAACTACGTATCTCAATCCTCTGCCCAAACTAGATTGTTTCCTAATCAAGAAGTTATATAGGCCTGGCAAACTACTAAAATGTTGTTGTTGAAAAGTGAAGTTTTGATAGAAATTGTGATCAAAACCTCTTTTACTGAAATTCATTACATATATCACAGGCAAGCTGAGCAGGGCAAGGCATTTCTGACCACTTCTAATTCTCATTTATTTTTCAGCAGCAGACTGGTCTATTTGCTGTAATATGCTAAAATTTTCAGCGACAGCTGGAATGTGGGTTTAGACAGCCTTTGCACTGTAAAGTTCATTTCTGCAACAGGGAATAGAAGGAGTTGTTTTCCCTCACCCTGAAGAAGAAAATCTTGAGCCAGAACAGTGAAGAAGATCAGATTTAAGAAAATCTAGAGGGGGCGAAAAGCAGAGGTCATCATAGCAAATTCTCTTAATCAAGAATATACATAAGTTGATAATCTTTGCCTGCCATTTTGGAGTCCTTTCACAAATCTGAAAAAAGAAAAGGTCAGAATTATTTCCCCTTGCATTCACAATTTCATGGTTTTTAATGGATGAACATTATGAAAAACAACAGGAACACTACAAATCATAGTTTTATCATGATAAAACACTCAATGCATTACACACAGAGATGAGAACTGGAAATTGTGGTATTGGCACTGGCAGTGTTGCTGGCTAGCTGTGGGCTTCAGATGCACAGACAGTGGGTGGTATTTAACACACCGCCTGTGTTATTTCACAAAAGGGTGAGAACTGGCTTTATTCAGGAGGGCATTTTGTTGGTTTCATAGGTTTGGAGCTCAAAACACTGCTAAAGGCAGGTGTCATAAGCAAGCACTATGCAATTTTGTCTTTTCTGTTTTGTCATTAGATTTCACAAGCTGGCTTCCATGGGATTCTTGTTCTTAAGAGTACAGGTTTGACCACTGATAAATGCTGATTCCAGTGTATTCTCTTCTTTCTTGCATCAGAATCAAAGGCAAAGCTTCCATTTCAGGTGTCTCCCTTCACCTATGTAACGATATATTGAAGTAGGGAGTACCAATGTGAAGAAAGATGACCAAGAAGAAAAAATTCTGTATGAAAAAATGTTTACAGAATTATAAAAATAATGAATGTATATTACTTGTTAAGAAATGGAATTTAAACTTTCTATTTAAAATAAGGTGATTACTTTATTATATATATATATATGTATATAGAAAGGATGGGAGAAATTAGCCATTCAGAGTCCAGATTTCCAAATTTCTGTCAGCCATGCCACAGCTGTCTGGTTTGAAAGTCTGAAAACATGTATACCATGCAGCAAAGGACAAAAAATCTTCCCAATACTCCTTCAGAAAGCCAAGCCTGAACTATGCCCTTGGTAAAAGCAGAGAGAATCTTGTTAATACCACTGGTCCCTGTGCTTTAGTTGCTAAATAAAACCCAGAGAGAGTCCTAAGATAGACACAGACGGCAGGACTGCTGCTAATTTAAATTCAGGAAAGAATTTTCTCTTAAAGTCATACTGACAACTGCCAGTTTTACACAGACTGTGTGATCAGAGCACAGCAACCAGACACTGAAGGATGTAAAGCCATTAAAGGTACAATTTCACCCCATCTATGTCCACTTGCTCACGTCCAAGGCTTCAGAGGACAGTGAATGTAGACCCAAGGAAAGCCAAGTATAGATCAAGAAAGGAAACTGATGGCTTATTTCTAACTAGTGCTGAATAGAAAGTCAGCAACATGGACATGAGTATATGATTTTCTGGAATAGCACTTCTAAGGGGTGTCTTTGGGAATAGCGACACACCACATATATGAAAACTGTCACTGCAAACTTGTGCCCTAGGACAAAATGCCTTTCCAGGATCCTGTGACAAATCTCACTTTGTGAAATCTCCTATTTAGTTATGTGATGCCTTTCCAAACTGTATCACGTGACTTAAAAAACAGTTTAAATTGCTCAGTCCCTTCCCCCTTTGTCAGACAGTTCCAGAAACTTCCTTCTTGGACCGATAAGGAGCCTTCTTCCAATTTCCCCTCTAAATTTATTCATGGTCAATTTACAGTCATCTGATCTTTTGCCAATACCATCCTTTAACTTAAATAATAACACTCCTTTCCTAATATTTACTTCTATAGTATGTCATTCATTCATTTAATTCATTCAGTTTAAAATAATCCTTATAAATGAGGAAGTGTTGTAGCTATAAAATGAAAATGCACTATGATGACCTTTACTAAAATCTGGCACTAACCTGATTTTTTTATCAGAAACATTATAATAGATATTAAAATGTAGTGATATTCCCACATTATGCAAATCTAGCTGGACTCATATTTTTTTGTCTTTTTTCTTCTTTCTACACAGTCCAGTTTCACAAATGAAGAAATTTTAATAGTAAGCTTAGATTTTTAGAGAATCATTTACATATTTGTGTCTGCAAATAAAAGATGAGAAAAATACATGTTCAGAGAGTTCAGTAACTTATGTAAATGATTAGCCATTTCTGCAATCTCTCTTTCAGGTAATAATTACCACAGTTGTCTGTACAAATTAGTTACTTAAATGTACACACATTTTGTCCCCAGTCAGAAGAGAAATTGAAATCTGGAATGGGCAATAAATAAGTCCTCCCAAATCTGTCAATGGTACTATGCTCAGTAGACTAAATACTCAGTGGCAAAATTACTAATGTTCTCCTTTATGCTTTCCTGTGTTATTAAGCCTACACTGGAATATTTTGCATTACCTGTACAGTAGGCATCTGACCTGTGCTTTTTTATATACAAGTAGTATCATGTTTGCCTATAATAGTATATAAGAATAAGACCATTAAAACAGTCTAGTGAAAAAGTCTGTTCCTCTGACTCAGAAGATTGGAAAATCTGGCTTTTCTGAGAGTATGAACTGATAAAAAAGGTTTAGTATTTTTTTATAAATATCAATCATATCCTTAAGGAAAATATTTGGTCTGTAGTCAAAACAGAAATATGCATTGCCAAGAAATTCTGACCACATCACAGCCTTTGTCTGTAATATTTTTCCTTGTACTGAGAGCAGAACCATATGTATATTAAGACAGCAAAATTCATTCATTAACATAGATGACCTCTAGGATGTCTTTGCAAAGTCACAGTGTGGTCAAGGTTGGAAAGGACTTCTGCCATCTGGTCCAACCCCCTGCTCAAGCAGGGCCACCAAATGCAGGTTGTCCAGGGCAAAATCCAGACAGCTTTTTAACACCCCTAAGGATGAAGAATACACAACGTCCTTAATCACTCTCACATTAAACAATTCCTTGTCTTTCACTTTGCTCCCATTTTCTCTTGTCCTGACACCAACTTGGCCCAAAACAGCCTTGTGATCTGTAGCAGGTATGAGGAAGAGACACTTGTGACACTTTCAGCTGCTGGGGAAAGGCATGCTCTTCTCCATATGCAAGTTTTTGACTTTCTGCATCGACATGTTTCCCCAGGCTAAATGTGTGAGACTGAATATGATGACACTGCACCACCCCACAGTGCTGCTGACAACACGTTCTTAGGCTCTGCTGAATTAGTTTCATTGTGTCAAGCAGACAATCTCTTCCCATGCAGAACTACTGCTAGACTATAAACTATGCACAAAAATTTGGCCTTGCCATCTTCTAGTGCCAGAAACAGTCATGGAGGGGGGGGGAAAATGTGTGTTTTCAAATGGAAGAGTTTAATATAAACAAAAATATATTAGCCCTTTAACTCATCTGCTCCTCTACTGAAAAAAATATCAATACCCTACCTCAGGTGGTGAAATGGTTAGTGAATAACATCATAATGGTGAGGAAATTGCTCTGGCATCAGCTGAGTTTTCAACTTATACATCCCATAGTTTCTCCTCAGTAATAGAGGAGAGCCTAACATGCATTTCAGCAAAGGGACTGCACATGTAGTACTGTACTTTCAACAAAACTTTTCATAGACAGTTTTAGCCACTATTACTACTTTACTGCAACATGATATTTTCAGTTATTATATATCAAGCTGCAGTTTCACAAACATAAATATGTGGTTTTAATAATCAGGTTTTGTTTTTAAATTAAGCTATTTATAAAAAGACTTTAATTATAAAAAACAGAATTAATTTAGACAGAAATAAATGTTAATTAACAAATTATGTGATTAATTAATGATTAATTAAATAAAATAAAATAATTAAATTAATTATGTGAATTAATAAAAATTACTCAATTAATTTCTACAAAAGTCTTGTGAATAGGCTGTTAAGTCCCTAACTCCCATAAGAGTAAGCATTCTGAACTTCAGATATGCTGTATAGTGGCTTAGTTACTCATGCCTTTTTCTTGTTACAAACAAGCAAACAATCAGCTCACAGCCCTAAGATTTGTGCCATGTATTACAGTTGCTGTACACAGGCATCCATTCATCTACATTTGGTAATGTGCAAAGCACTGTACAGTGTGTTAAAATTTATCTATATCGACTTCCCCTCATTGCTCAAGACATGAGGCATTCATGAGGCATTTCCAAGATTTCTTGTGAAACACTGTTGTACTTGAAGCTTTACCATCCTACAGGGATTTCACCATCATTTGTCTGCATTTACAGCATTATCACTTCTGCACATACAAGTATTGTCCTTAGTTGTCCTTAGAAATAAATATTTAACTGATGAGATATGCAGTATAGCTCTTTATCCTGTAGAATCCTAAAGTGCTTAATACATCTCTGTGAGTTTGTGTAACATAATGGACCAGCTTTATTTGAACATAAAATGGCATTGCAGCTTCCTCTGTTTTACTTGAAGCACAATAATTCTTAACCTTTTTCAATAATCATTATGTCTTTTCTGAAAGTTCTCACTTCTCATGCTCTTGCTCAGTGAGAGATAGGAGACACTTGTCAACCCACGACACCAGCCATGGATGAACCCTGGCCCCATTCTGAGAACAATTCTCTATGAATATCTCAGGGCACATTACCAATAATCATTTGTGTAATTGCTCCAGGAGACCATATTGTTTATTATTTTTCAAAGAAAATGTCAGTTGTAATCATCAAGAATATTATCAAGCTGTCATGTTTGCAACATGTTGGGAAAATAAATATTTTTATATTACCATCACTTGGCATTTGAGTTGAGTAATAATACTATCATTTTCTTTGAAATCTCCAAGGTATTTATTCTGTTTTGCTATGATTCAGAGCAATTATGTTGCATATAAATTAAACTCTTAAGTATGTTGTTGAAGTGGTTATTATTCCTTTTGTTTTATCTGACAAACAAAGTCTTTTTTTGTTGTAGCTTGGTAATTCCATTCTTCATATGATGCTCTCACATGGGAATAATGCTTTTAAACCTCATCAAGTTCTGAAAATGCACAATGGAAATACTCTTATTGCTTTTAAGGCCAAAAGAGAAAACATATCATAAAACTAACTGTCTACACTCTGGATGCACATATTCATTCTACACTAAACATATTCAAATCACAGCAAGGCACCAAGGACAAAAAAAACAAATATCCTGACTGTAGATCCTTCCCTTGCCATCAAATCTTGTAGGAGCAAAACCTAAACAAATATAAGAGCCTCCAATCCATCCTTTATGTCAATTCTTGTTTCGTTTCCTTTTGTCTTGCTAGTTGCAAGATGTTTCTGTTCAATGCAGCTATTCTTTACACCCTCTATCCTACTGCTCCAGGTGCCCAGAAGCACATTGTTGACAGATAATGGCTCTGCCTTTATAGCCAACACTTCATCTTTCACATCATATAGGAAAACTAAAATAACATTTCTGCTGAAGATCTGCAGTTTGGTCTTTAAATGGTAGATTTTCACCAACCAAATCTGTCTCTAGCATGAGGTATCAGTGCACCTGCTCTTTTACCCGTTCATAACTTTGATTTCCTAGTCGATATCCTTGATGGCATATACCATTGGCAGTGTAGATTAATTAATTCAGCTCTTACAATCTTTTGCATTGCAATGGAATGTTTGAGCAGGAATGTGATGGATTCTCATTAGATTGTTTTTCATAATTAATGTTGTCTTGCTTGAGATTCTGGACAGCCTTTTGGTTTCTAACAGTGTGTCAACAAAATGTGAAATGTCTGGTGCAGCGTTGTAGTTCCTTTAGCTGCCCAAGTTTTCTCATAACAAAGTTAGTGGCAAATCCAAACAAGAAAATTATGCCTCCTTCACTTCTTGTTCACAGTCTCAATTACAATGACTGCAATGAGTGTATTTCCAACTGTTGCCAGCTGCACTTTTGACCTTCAAAAATGCTTAGGAGCAGCTCCATCTCTGCTTCCAAATATCACAGAGTATCACAGGCCTTAGGTCTATATAACTGATTCTTTTGCATTTCTTCAGCTGAACCTGAAAGGCAGTGTCCAGTACTGAAAACTAACCAACATACGTTGTGCTATTTGAGTAATTCTTAAAAAAATCTCCAAAACCCACAAAACACACAAATGTAAGAGATATAACTTAAACTGGCTATAGTATACAATCATCCATGTCTTTTTTTCCTCATTAGAATTTCACTTGCTTATCATAATCCTTCTATATTTCTACATATTTTGATTCCAAGCTTCCTTATGGCATATGTAAGGTTATAGGTAATGCTGCTTTGATGTTCTCAGTGATGATTTACCATATTGCTGAAGCTCAGCTACTGTTCTTATCATTTAATGGAGGAAAAAAAACAAAAAAACAGAAACATTGTTTTGAAGAGAAAGCCTGAAATACTTGCTTTTAGCTATTTTTAAAAATTAATTTCATTTTAAGTACTTAATGCACTAGCATGGGGCAAACTGGATGGAAAGCAGCTTGCCATAAAAAGGCCACTGGGTCCTAGTGGGCACCAGGTTGAACATGGACCAGCGACATGCCCTTGCAGTGATTCAAGCCAGCAGCCTCCCAAGCTGCACAAGGAATGTTGTCAGCAGGTCAAGGGAGGTGATCCTTCCCCTCTGCTCTGCCCTGCTGAGACACAGCCAAGGACTGTGCCCACTGCTGGGCTCCCAGAACAGGACAGGCATGGACGTACTGAAGTGCATTCAGCAAAGGAGCACAAAGGGGATTAAAGGGTTGGACCATCTTTCACACAAGGCAAGGCTCAAAGAATAAGGACTGCTCAGCCTGGAGAAGAGAAGCATCAAAGGAATCTTTTCAATTATACACCTGACAGGAGGGTGTAAAGAAGACAAAGCCACATTGTTCTTAGTTGTGTCCAGTGGACCAGAGGAAATGGTCACAAAAATATAAAAAAATCAATCTAAACATAAGTAAAAGACTTTTTATTATGAGGTTGGTCAAACATCAGAACAGGTTGCCCAGAGATGTTTGGAATCTCCCCATTTGCAGATATTCAAAATATGTCTGATTATGGCTCTGAGAAGCCTTCTCTAGCTAATCCTGCTGTAAGAACCAGGGAATGCTACGAAGATGGTCAGAGGGCTGGAGCACCTCTCCTAGGACAGCCTGAGAGAGATGGGGTGTGTAGTGAGAGGACAAGGGGGAACGTTTTTAAGCTGAAAGAGGGTAGGTTTAGACTCTTAGGAAGAAATTCTTCACTGTGAGGGTGGTGAGGCACTGGAACACGATGCCCAGAGAAGCTGTGGGTGCCCCATCCCTGGAAGTGATCAAGGACAGGCTGGATGGGAATTTAAGCAACCTAGTCCCTGGGAAGGTGTCCCTGCCCATGCAAAGAGCTTGGAACTAGATGATCCTTAAAGTCTCTTCCTACACAAACCATTCTGTGATTCTATATCCAGAGGCCTATCCTATAAATTTCTAGTTTATAGCATGCTAAGTATAATACCCACTAACTTACTGACTCCTATTAAATACTGATTTGTTGCCTGAAACCTGAAGGCATGGTGGAGGATTTGAGGGTAGCAAGACAGGGAAACTGGTCTGCCTTTTTGCTTCTTGAAAATCCTGAAACTATTATTTAAAGAAAATTCTTATTAAAGTACGTTTTTTTATGACACTACATTTTTCTAATTGACAGAGAGTATATGTGCCAAGTTTTAATAACTTAAAAGATTGATAAAACTGGATTAAAATCATATGGCTTACCACCCTACATAAAGATGTGCATTGCATATATAAGACTACAACAAACACTGTGGGTTTTCACCTTGTGGAACTAACTGCTGTTTTCTCATGGACATCTTCATGTGGGTTTTTCACTTCTTTCAAGTGACTCCAGAATTGCCATTATGTACCAAATTTTCTCAGTGCAAATTTATCAAGGACTTGCAAATAAGCACAAATAAGCTCCACAATAATAGCATATGTCTTATTAAAACCTCTCTAATTTGCACCATTCAATCTAGTTTTACAAACATACTACTTTATGAGAACATTATTAATCATGGAAATATCTGCCTATGTTATTCTTTGTAGTGAAATATGTCCTGACATGGCTTTTACCTCAGGGATTTTCATTCCCATTACTTCTATACTTACCCAGTTTTTACATCTTTTTGAATGCCATCATGTTCTGAAAGACTGTCAGTGACAATGGGACAATACATAAGAGCACCAGAGGCTGAATGGGCTGTAGCAAGATTAATTTATTTATTTTGAAATTTCACTTTTTCTTTTTGTAAGGTTTCAGCAGTAAGCAATGTATCCTTTTCATCTCTTCATCTTCTCATTCACTAAGAGACACCATGGTGATATCTTCATATCTCTATATAACAATGTTTTTGCACTGCAAAGGACTATTAACTAAATTTCATAATAATCTTTTCCTAAGCACCATTAACATAATTAACAGCCTGCTAACTAAGACATTAGACCTTCAGCCTCACATAATAAATTGTAAGTCCACAGCTGGTAGGAAACCCTTTCAAGAGACACACTGCTCAGGAATACAACAGCTAGAACTGTGAAAATCTGTTTGTTCAGTGGTGGAAAACTTCCAGTGTCCATTAGAGAAAAACAAATGTCTGACTCAAATTGCTCCTAAAATGTGTTTAGATAAATATCATGCTAAGGAGCTGCACTTCCACCAGCCAGAGCTCCATGAAAACTGGTTAATTATTCTTTTAAAGACTGCTTCCTTAATGAACATCATTGTGCTACAATAGCTATATATTGGGTCATTGACTACCCTTCAGCAACAATTATTTGATATTATGGTGAACTATTCAGAGAAACTTTCAATAAGAAAACAAAGATCTTGCTGGTCATTAGGAAGTAGCTAAGGCAAAATCTATCATGACCATGCATTTTGAGATACCTCGAGTAAATAACTTGCTAATAGCTAGTATCCTTTAAGTTTCCCTACTAATTCTAAAACAAGTGCATTTAGCAACTGTTATAATTCTTGTGCCAGGTTTGCCATGTGTCGTGGTTTTAAACCAGTAACTAAAAAAATTACTTATTTCTTGCTGTGAGATATGGATTAGTGCAAGAGCAAAACAGGCTTAAAACTTAAAAGGAATAAAGAAAGTTTATTAACAAACTACAAGAATAAGAACACCAGAATAAACTTCCAGAAAACCCTTTTTATCCCCTACTACCCACCATTCCCTTGTTCACATGACAACAGAGACAAAAACTTTGGAACTTTGGTGTTTAAAACAGTCCCAATTCTTTCTAGAGTCTTTTCATCAGTCTTTGTAGAGAAACAGAAGTCTCTTTCTGCTAATCTATGGAGTTTCTCATAAGAAAAACTATTTCTATTATAGCTTTCTATTTTTCTGATGCTAGCTGCCCGGAAATCTTGTCATCAGAAATTCACTCCTCCCATTTCACATCACTCTGAGGTGTGTTATGGGCCATGAGTTTAGGGATGTCATTTTAAGGATGAGTTATTCAAAGGCAAAAGTCTTCTTCATCTGTCTTTGTGAGCTCCACTGGAAAACAGTTTTCTCATTGCCCCCCAAGGCCTCAAATTTTTGCTTCACTCTGTTCCAGCACTTCACTGTATCACAATTACTCTACTTTTTACTTAAAATCCACACTTTGAACACTATATTCCTCCCTATATACTCTGTCATGAATTAAAGGAGCTTTTTCAAGACTTTATTGTTCATTTCCATAGCCTCAACAGAAAGGTATTTCAGCTCATAAAGCATCTCCTTATTCTCTACCTTTTCTGAAGCTTAATTCTTTTCTTTACTGTCACTGATAGTTTATAAAGTTTCTTTACATGTTGATTACTCTCTTTTTCTCTCTCTGGATAAAAGGATTAATCTGCAAGTCTCATCTGGGTAATGAAAGGGTTAAAATCTTGCCCAGGCTTTTGTAGATGGTTCTGTGATCTCTGCTGGAGCAGGAGCTGGAGCTGTCTTCGATAGAAGATTCCTCATAGCTGCTCTGGAGAGTGTGGTCGCTGTCTCAGCTTGCCGCAGGTCCAGAGCTTTTTTTCTTTCTTTACTCGGCAGTCTCTGGTGAATTCAGACACAGCAAAACCTGCAGCCGAGCCAGGGACCGGCCTGGCCCGGCCAGAGCCCGGGGCAAGCCCCGCAGGCCCCATCTCCCGGCCGGGAGCCGCTGGGCCCAGCCCAGCCCCAGCCCGGGCCGCATGGCCGGGCAGGGAACGGGAGGCCAGCCGGAGCCCTGTTACCTTTCACAGCTAGGAAACACAGAGAACAAGAGAGCTCTGGCTTTACATCTTAAGGTAGGATTCACAAGTTGATCTCACTTTTCAATGGTTAAAACTGCTGCCAATTCTTAGAAATGACTGATAATTGGTCAGGAGGAAAGATTCCCATCAGCCACCAGCAGCTTCAACTTCCTTAGCTCCCAAAACCACCTTAAAGGTAAAGCCATCCCATGACACCATGCAAGTCCTTAGTTTATGAATTTTCATTTCTTTCCCCTTTTTAAAACACTACTACACTCTTATCACTAAAGGAGCATAGCTCAAGACTCTTTTTCACATACTCCAGTGCCTTTTCTTATTTGTCTGGGGAATGAACTGCTGTTAGACCAAATTAACTCAATGGTGTGACACATTTCACTCAGCCCTTGCACAAGAGTTGCCACCACAAAAGTTGCTATGTCCTACTTAGGAAATCAGCACAGAAACAAGCTGTATAATGGCACCATTATGGGAACATTAATAAACTGCCAACCACTTAGACCACTTTAGAAAAGCCTAGGGGCTACGTGGCTGCCAAAATGATTGTCACTGTGTTGTCATAATGTACTAGAGCAAAACAGTCAATATAGCTTTGAAAATCTGAGATGAAATTCACTGTCCATCCTGAGTTTTCTCATAGAATCAGATCCTAACACTTCTACAAGACATGAGTTGCAGAAATTAAATGTATCAAAAAACACATAATTTGCCTTTAAGCATCCTTTACTTTCCCAGTCGTTAGAACAATCAATTCTTGTGTCAATCCAAAACGAGCTGTTTTACATGAAAATCTTTTCTGTTCTTCTCCTGAGCTGTCATGTTCCCCTGTTTTATGCCTTTCACTTCTTTATCTTGGTTTAGCAGGATAAAAAAAGCAAGCAAAAAAAATTCCTAGATCTTCTAGGGCTTGTTTGGTCGGTTTTTGCAGTCACTCAGTGTATGAGCAATCAAAGGATGAATGCAGAGAACAGCAACAAAATGAAGGTAAAAGTGAAATGCTGCTTTGCTCTTTTAGGTGCTGAATTTTCTAAGGCAGTCACACTTTTAGTAACTGAACACTATCATTTTGCTACAAATGTGGAAAGGAACAAGAGCATCTTCTGTTTCTATCCTCAGCTCAAGCCCCCCTGCCCATGTCCTGCACTATCACTGCTGTTGCCATTACTGGGCTATGTAATGCTCCACTTTACCTCCAGAAGATTTTCACCCTTTCTTTGCTCAGTAAGGAACAAAGCTTTATCTTCAAATCTGCAAGTCCCTCCTCAAGACTCATTTCTATAATTATGAACTCTGCAAGTGTGACAGCATCTGAGGCAGCTGAGCAGATATTGATCACAGCCCCCAAACACCTTTATAGCAGCAAACTAACACATCCATGGACTAAGAACTGCATCCCAGGAAGAACATGCAGCCAAGACAACACTGTAATTTATCTCACATTTGTACTCCAGTATTTTAAAAAAATAACAAGAGAGTTATAGATAAAGAGAAAACACAGTACTGTCAGCCATTCCTTCTCAAAGAGAAGTGTCAAGTGTCAGAGCACAGTGCGGTTCCCAACAGGTTGTAGAGCAAAGGTCTGTGGATTTGCTAACATCTTGAACAAAATCATTCAGATCCTACTTGTACAGCCTCAAATATGGTTGCAACCTCATATAAACCTGCATCAAGTCAAATTTCTTTGCTCTTAAAAACAAGGAAATATTTTAATGCTTAAAAGCATAAAATTTTCTTTCCCCACTTCTATATTTTTTAGCATCTGAAAATCACAGATGCTTAATATACTTTCAAAAATCCTTCTTCAGAGTAGAAATGAAGGATGAGAAGGAATAAAATGTGTAAGAACAGATGATTTTTCTCCTCAAACAACCTGACACTGGGTACTGAAACCCCAAGGGGCTGGTCCTACTCTCATTCACTCATGTGAACACTGCTCAGTTCAGCACAGAATACTACAATGAAGTGATCTAAGACATGTCTCCAGAGTCACAAGACTACGGAGCAGAAAATTCACATGAAGAAGGGAAATCTTAGAAAAATAAAAGCATGTTTTGAGGAGTATTTTGTGAATTTCTTCCTCCATCTATCTTCCTGATATGCAACTGTAAGTTTTGGAATTAATGCATGCTCCATTCCAAGTCTATGGATAAAAGCCACATTTTTTTTAGCCTATAATTTTAGCACAGCATAATGAACATACAGTTCTCTAATATCTGCCTTGTAAATAATCACAAAAGCACTTGTTTTTCAGATTTCCATCATAAATATTAGTGTGTCACTTCAGTCCACCCATCTTCCCTGAAGACAAATAATTTGATCTAACAGGGAAAAGAATTTGAACATAAACCAGAGTTCATGCACACAGGGGAAATCACTGAGGAAATCAAATTTATGATCACTGTACTGTGAATAAACAGGTCTGACACATGCTATAGAATGAAATAAATATATCTGCTTGTTAGTTAACACTTATTGCACAAGTAAATACAACATTAATAAGGTAAATCTTTACCAAGAACAAAATATGATTTGCCATGAACATTCAGCAAATTTGCCTATTGAAGTCGCATTAACATATTCTTACATCTCTTGCATATAATGATCTGTCAAAGAGTTCTATAAATCATTATTTCTTGAATATGATTCTGTGTCTAGACCTTCCATTTCATTGATGTTATCTGTGGCTGAGATTGGGATCAGCTCCAGATCAGATGACTCTCACTGAAAACAATTCCCAGCTGAACAGAGTAATGCACAAAGACAGTGAGAGGCTCTAATGATCAAAACCAACACACTGAGCTGCAAGTCTGAAGAGGCATCAAGTCATGTAGAGTCTGATATAAAAAGAGTAGATGCTGACTGTGCCAAAGAGCAGGATTTCTGGGCAGGCTAGTCCCTTGAGATGACAGTGGTCGTCACTCTGCTTCCACAGGACTGGGCTAACAAGGAGCAGGATGATGAGCTCCCTCACCGCTGGAGACCACACCATTCCCTGACAGCAAGGAGCCTCTGCCACAGCCCCAGGCTGTTCTTCTGTGTCCTCTCTTTCCTGCGGGAAAGAAGTGACCTCTGCTCCAGGGCTCAATCACAGACCCTTAATCTATGGACAAAACCCACTCCTTGTCCCCCATGTAGAGCCTAGCAGTGGCACTGGTGTGGGACCACAGCTTGGATACGCACTGGTCTGGCAGTGCCTCGAACCACCCCAGTGTCTCAGAGAAGTCCTGGAAGAAGTAGGTCACTGTGTCCCTAAGAATTCATGCAGATATGTGAAAATTCAGCTTTATCATAACCAAAAAAAACCCTACCAAATGTAAAAAAAATAATATAAAAAAAATTTTAAAATCAACTTGCTATTTTTTATTCTTGTATAGGTTGAATATCATAAAGCAAAACTCCAGAATTCAATTTTCAAATGCTTTATCATAGCATGGCTTGGGGAGTCCGGCTGGAGTTTTTGAACATTTGGATGTGCACATGGTAGACAACAGGGCAGTAGCTTGGAGTTTGCCACAGGGAAATTTGTGTTGCTATTACTGAAACAGAAAATTTGTAAGTGTGGAGGCAGTGCTGGGGTGCTGTTAGAGGAAGCCGGGGGCTCTGACAGACCAGTAAGCGTGGCTGAGGGCATTATCACCCCATCTGTCCACCCCCTATTCTGTCCAAAGCCAGCCTTCCTGAAGCAGAGGCATGAGAGACGAGCGTAGCTGCTGCTCGCACGGAGCCGGCTCATCAGCGCTCACCAGGTCCCGCAGCCGGGCACGGCAGCACCTCGGATGGCGGCTGCTCAGTCTGACACAGCCCATCTGTCAGAACCCCAAGTGAGAAAGGGAGTGAGATGACACGGGAGCTGTGGTTGTATTAAGGGGATGTGTAAGGTCATGCTTTCCAAGGGAAAAAATATGAATTAAGCCGGTTACTGCACTTCGTATTTGTGCACAGTATCTGTGGTAGCACGCTCAATTAAAATTAAAGAAAAAGAAATAAATCTCAGCTGGAGCTCTGCCTGGATAAATGCCCAAGAAGGAAGTAGAGTTGTATTCTCTGAACAATTTATGTTTGTGAGCAATTAATAAAACAGATTTTTCTGTTGATTCTGCACTTTTAGCTGATAATTATGGAACATTTTGGGGGTGAGATGCTGCCACTTTAATTGAAATAAATATTCCACTCTAAACAAACAGGAGGCAAATATAACACTGTATCTTATCAAATTTTTAAGGGGAGAAGTGTGTTTAAAAATCCATTGTTTCCCATCTATTGTGAGGTTTTATAAATTTTTTTATAAATTTTTGGTTTTACAAATACTGTTTAGAATACTTTAAAGTATACATACTTTGAAGTCCCTACCCATTGCCACAAGAGACAAAAGAAATCCTTCCATAAAACAGAGTTCTTCTAGTGCACATTTTTAAACAATAGCAGTCTGGTGTGACATAGAGCCTGGCATTCCAGCTTTTCTGCAAAATTTTTGCATAAACCTGGGCAAGCCACACCACCTCTTTGTGTGTTATCTGTGAGGGTAGGGAGGCATGGAAAGTCAATATAGCCCTTCCTTACCTTAGCAAAATGCTGAGAGGAGAAAATGCAGAGTCGGTGTGGCTTCACATGTGGTTGGAGCTATAGAAATCAGCTAAAGAAGGTCAAGTGCTGGTCTGCAAGGCTCCACACAACAGTAACACTCCCTGACAATTACCACAGAACCTAACACTAGTTTTGGCTTTGCTGTCTCACACGTTGCCTAGGAAGGGCTCAGTGGTAACAAGGGCAGTGGTAGCTTAGATGTGGCAGTCCTGATTTATGGGAGAAGGGGAGCAGAATTCCTTCTGGCTGGACACACACCATGCAGCACCAACTAGCCTCAAGACTGGAGACCTGTCCCTGCTTGTTTTATTTACTACTATGGGCATAGCCTGTAAAACCCTCTGATAAAGGGCCATGGCTTCTGGTTACAGACAATATAAAATTAGATAAATGGTAAGAGTCAAGCACATGCTGTTGTTTGTCAATTTGACCTGCAATTAGATCCACACAGACAGTTTCTTGGCTGAAGTTTCCAGGACACAAACATTTTGCAAATACAGACACAGCCTTTGCCAGGTTGGAGTCTGTCAATGACCTGAAACCCTTACCCTGTCAATGACCCTGAAACAGCATGACCTCCCTCTCTCTTGCAATGTATGTGCTGCTGCAAGCACCTCTCCCCTGTGTGCTGCGCACTGGTGTGAATTAGACAAGCCAGACCGACAAGAGGTCCTGCAGAGCTGCAATCCAAACGCATTGGACCAGGAAACACATGAACTGTGAAACCACTTCTCTAGCAAACACCCAATGAACAGGCCATTGGAAGAACTTCTGGTGAAAGTTACAGTTGTGTAGCAAAGCACTCCCCAAGGAGATGAAAAGAAAAATTGGTTAAAAAAAATTCTGATGGAAGATTGTGTCCTACTTAAATCAAAGCACTTTTGCAGGAATGTTTCTGTCTGTAGATTTTACAAAAATAGTCTACTCATTCCTTTTCGATATAGCTGAAACATTTCATTTTGCGAAATTCAGAGCATTTTCTTTCACTGCTAGTGATAATGTGTTTTATTGCAGAGTATCTCAGAACTGACAGGCTGGGAGTTGCCTGAAGACAGCAACTGACTGTCCATTCCTTTGTTTTTTAGGTACAATCAACTTACATAGAGCATCCCTGGCAGAGCTTTCTCTAATCTAGCCTCACAAGGCTTTTCTTTTTCGTGAGTTTCATCCTGCTAACCAGTCAAGAAATTATTCCTAATATCTAATATAAATTTACCTCATAATTTTGGTACTATTCTATAGAGAATGTCTTCAAAGCATTTGGCCTTATTGAAACAAAACATTTATTAAAAAGGCCATTTTTCTATCCCTTCAACAATTTTTCAGGATGTTTTTCACATGCTGGATCGCAGTCAGATGTCAGTTTGACATTAAAGGATAATCAGAATTTACTGTAGAATAGTTACCCTCATTTCCAGCTCTGTGTTTTCTCTTCATGATTAAATCTGCAGGACTACCACAATGCACATCTGCAAATGTAAGGAGAGTCAATAGGGTGCTGCTTCACCTTTGTTTCAGCTGAAGAAAGCCTTGGGCAAGCTCTTAAGTATGACACAGCCTGAGCATGGAAGTGAGATCAGGAGCGACCACGAGAAAAGACTGTTACAGAAAATTATTGAAGAATTCTTGAATCATGAAGATCTTATTACCATACCAAAAGTAGGGGCAGTGAGAACAGCAGGGAACTCTGTCCAAATAGACTTGAATCTTGGCATGGGGATATTTGTTATTTATGTGCTTGCAATACAGGACAAAGCTGCATTTTCCTTTTTGAGTATCTGCTGGGAGTGCAATATTTCCCAAATTAATGAAAATCAAGAGTTAAGTTAAATGACATAATAAAATCCATACACTTATTTTTATGTTAGGAGTCATCTTTATGCAAAGCATAATATATCATCTTAAATGTCACTCATTCAATAATGCTATTATAATGCTATTCCTTGGTGATGGCCAGGAAAAAGTTGTTCAGGGCATTCATCAACACTGTCTCTATGTCATTTTTTTGTCTACTATGAAACCTGACTGTAAGAAATCTCAGATGTTGGTTGAGAGAAAAACTGGGAGAGAGTTGCTACCAGAGGTGGATCAGCTGTGTGTGCTCCATCCCTGTGCTCTCTGTGTGCTCAGGTACAAGTCACCTCTAGAAATCAGGTAAAGGCAAACAGGGAGCTGTGGGGCCAGAATGCCAGAAAAAAAGGGGTTTGTGACTGGGATCTGTACGCAATGCTGAGGGAACACTATGCCCACAACCAGCAGCTCCCAGAGGCGTTTGGAAGAGTTTGAAAACTGTGTTTGCAATAATGTGGAGGGCATTGAGCTCATGTCCCTTTCCCAGCTCCACACCAGCTCAACCTAGGCATGGATGAAGCAGACTCTGAGGGAAGAGTGCCATCTACTGAACCCCAGCCATTCTCTGGGCTGCCCAACCAAATACAGCTCACTCAGCCTAGAAGCCCCACATTCTCTTTGCAGCCTTCCCCCTCTATTTTCTTCCTTAAATGCAATGTGAACAGTAGAAGTCTGTAGAAATACCACCAAGGTATAGAAACAAAAATCAAATTTTCTCTTTTATTTCCTGTTTTACAAATTAATTGCTTATTTATATAGAAAGAAAAATAACAGCTAATACCTGTAGTGGTTGGATTGTCCTGGGGGTGATTAACTCAGGTGAAAATGTCCACAGCTCTCAGCAGCACTGCAAAGGAATCATTCTTCATAAAGAAGAAGAAATTGATCTATTCTCTTCTAAGACTAGAAAGCACTACATCTACTGATCAACATCCTTATTCATCAGATCAGTAACCTACTGCTACATTATCAGGGCCACAAGGGTGCCATGGTATTTTTCCATTCCATTGTAATAAATTAGCTGTTCTGCTATTAACATGCTTCATATTTAAGAGAGATAGTCACCAGCTCCTAAAGAATCAGAGCCAGTCCTTTACATAAACTGTCCCAGGGCTCAATTAATTACTGCAGTGACCAAGTGTTTAAATGAGACTTCATCTTCCAGATATGCCCCATCAACACAGAGTGGAATCAATAAGGCTCATTTCAAGTAATTTATGTATCTCTGTATCCAGGCATCTGGATACATCTCTGTATTCCAGGCAGCACTTGCATTCATCTGGATAGTATTAGTTTATCATATGTCTCTGACGTATTTTCCTGTCAAACCTTCCTGTTCCGTGCTCATACAGATGAATGAACAGTGTCAAAATAATTCCATTCTGTTTTATCTTTGCAAGAATTTCAGAGCTGCGGATGGGAGATGGGGGTAATTATCTAGGTCCATGAGGGCCATGGAACAAGGACAGCATCCTTTCTGATTGTCACAGACATACTTTAGTTGATACTCAGCCTTCAGCCAGATCGCTCTGAATAAGAGAAAATTATAATTTACTGTATCATCCCAACAGCCTTTATGGTCCTTTGCTCAGCCAAGGCAATTGTCTCCTCAGAGACTTTATGCCACTGGAATGATATAAAATAAAAGCGTGTTCCCTTTTGACTCACTACCTCATATAACAGTGTAGAATTTGGGAAAAGCTGGGTGACGTGCCTAGATATCAGTTTGTTATTGTTTAGTTACTTCAACTTATTCCTTTATTCAGCAATTACAGAATATGCAGGAAATGAGGCAGCTGAAATCATCTTTATCAGCAGTTTTAATCTGAAGCAAAAGGCCATCAGGCAATGAAAGAGACAAACTGAAGTTTCTTAGCAGTCTGCTTGACTCACAGAGATCAGGCTGAAGGAGTTGTCTGTTCCCAGGTGACTATTTAAGAATTAACCTTTAAAGAGAGCATTTGCTAGATTGAAAAGAAATGAGAATTCATTACTCCTAAGGATGTGGCCCAGAATTGTTTCTATTCTCCTGGCGATGCATCGCTCCCTTAAAGAGCCTTCCTTTCAGATGATTAGCTATCGTTCAGTAGCAGCAATACACTCAAACACACATTCCCTAACAAGAGTTGTCTCCTGCCTCCAAACCAGGCTTCACAGGCTGTCCTGCAGACTTAATACAATTGCAGCTGAGCAAACAGCTCATTTGAATTTCAACAGCCTGTGGCCACAACAAGGAACAAGTAATTTCAGGTTTCCAGGAATTTCTGGACAAGAACCGTAATACAGCTGCATAATTACAGTACAACAATATGTAAAATATGCAACTAACTATTTTAAATGACGCTTGCAACTTAAACTGATGCACCCAATTCATATACAACTTGATTATCCAGGCTTGTATCAATAAGATGGAGAGGAACAGAAAAGAAGAGAGCTGCTCCTGGCTGTAATATTGTTTCACTGCCACAGAGACACTGCCAAGAGGGTCTCCTTCCATTGCAATAATGTATGCATCCAATTACAGAGAGGCTTTTCCTTTGCTTTTTCCAGCTGTAGAATGCAATGTTATACTTGTGCTCACACAGTTGTGTTCATATCTACTGCAGAGGATAAAGCCTTTTTGGAAAGAGATCCCAAATCCAGCTAGAAGTACTGCCTTCATATCTCAAGTAAGCATCTACATTGGGCAGTTAATCTGATATTTTTTTTCTGTTAAATATCAAATGAGAAGCTCTACAATCTTATTTTGTATCAGTTTTCATGCTTTCTGTTTTCCCTACTAAGAAAATAGATTTTTATTTCATGAACTCCTCCACAAACCCCAGTGTGCAAAGGTTTAATATTGATTTTGATCAGAATGCATTCAGTAGTAGACCCTAGTCTTGCAAAGAGATCAGTGCAAAAACTTCCTTGTGCTTGTAGCAAAGACAAAAACCTCATTCAGGGAGAGATTAGCTAAATCTTCTGCTCCTTGATTTTAGAGAGCTGGCTCTTTTGCATTAGAAAACAAAAGTGAATAAATGCATTTCCAGGATGTTGACTTCCTTGTAATTTTTCATGGGAGGGAGTGTCCCAAGTTTGCTTGATTTTACTTGGACTGTAACGAGATGTTTTCTAGACAAAATATTTCACCTCACAAAAGGTGCTTAATTGAGACATTTAGTTTTAAGAACTCTTTATTTTCCTATGTTGGAGATGTGAGGCACAGAAATTCCCACAAATCCAACAATTATGGGCAAGGGAGGCAAGGAAACCTCATCCCTTTCTTATCTAAAACTTGATCCAATGACAAAAAGCTAGAAGTGAATTAAAAGGAAACAAAGAGAAAGTCCAACCTGTGGAATGCTGAATGTCCTTCCCTCCACTCAGTTTCAGATGAACAGGATATTCAGCAGCTCATGCTTTTCTTGATTTTCCTACAGTTCATGTGTGGAACATTTTTAAAAGAACATACCTTTTGCATACTGGTTGTATCAGCCCAGAACCTTTCCTGAGAATGAGAATCACTCTGGAAAAACAATCACAAAACATCCACTGTTCAATAGCTCCTGGGCACAGTGGGGTGGACTGAGAATAGCATGTCAGATTTAATTTTAAATGTGTCCAATTTTATCTTCTCAGATCATATTTCCTTGGGTATTTTCATAGCATTCTTTTGACCTTTCTAGAGTTAATGCCTTAATTTTTAATTTTTTTTATTCCCATTAGGCTACATGAGAACTGATATAGTCACATCATGATGTCAAGCATTTGCAAATAAGTATTTATGGACTTCAAAAAAATGAATTATGTAAATGAATTTCAATAAATTTTGAAAATATATTCTCTGCACTGTGGCACGTACATCTTCTTTTAAAAAAATATATATTTTCAAGTGATATTATGAGCTTGATAGAGTACAACACTTCCACTGGAACCATCATGGTTTAATTATATGGAAGCATATGTACTCCAAATATTCCTAAAATGGGTAGAAATTGCAATGTAAATGCAAATCAAAATAGCTACATGACCTGTACTGTAGCCAGTTTTCAGAGCTACACAGCAATCCCATCCAGAAAACATAAAAATGTTCTAAAGGGGGAAAAAAAAAGAAAACCAAAACCAACCAAACAAAAACAAACAAACAAACAAAAACAAACCTAAAAAACCTTAATCATTTGTACACATTATGAAGATAGACCAGGACCCAGCACAAGCAGGGCCAAACATCATCAGCCTACACTCCCCATGACCTCATTACTGTGAAGGGGATGGGCTGCCTGCACTCTGCATTGCATCGTGTTCCGTAAGATCATTTGCTATTTTACAAGTCAAGAGGAATTTCAACCACCAGAAATATGGATTTTAAAAACAGGGGACATTTTAGAAAGAAGTGTGTACTGATTTTAACAGTAAATGTTGAGGTGTAATGATTTTGGGAAACATTCTGAGTAGAGCATATTTTTTAAATTAGAAAAAACAGCAAAGACCAAAAGGTGAGGATTTTTCTATAAATATATTCATATTTCTCATACCCTCCAAAAGATAGAACAACCAGCATCTTTTAAACCAAGGCCTGACTTCATCCTTAAAGTAGGTCCATTTTTAGAAGGGATCTGAACTCTCAGTTTCACCGACTTCAGCAAAGAAGCTGCAAATAGGCAAAGTAACCTATTACTCTGGAAAATGCAGGCCATTATACATCTTCTCTAAAAATTTAATTACATAAAAAAAAGATATCTTAGCTAATCAAACTCATACAGGAAGCAAGTGCAGGGTGACTCATGCCTTCCTCTGCATTGTGCTAGCAGAAAATGGAGCTGGTGGAGGCAATGCCCTCCCTGTCTCAGTGCAATGCACTCATCTGGCAGCTGTGGTGGACTCCAGCCACCCCAAATTCTGGCAGGGGAACAGGCAGGGTGTGCCAGGACTGGGCTTTATACAAGTCAGAGGAAGCACTGCAGCAAGAAGAGGTTATGTTTTTCTACAGGGCACAGATCCTGTCACCAACACCATTTTTCTTGGTACCCCTCTAGTTTGTTTTTCCTGGCAGAAAAACAATATAGCCGTGCTCATTTTGACACAGGTCCTAAAAGGCATACATTAGACTTGTATCCATAATAGATAAAAAAAAGGACCTTCATAATCAGATTATATTTGCTATGATAATCATGGTCCTCAATTATACAACTGTATATAAAATACCTAATGTTTCAAGAAGTAACATTTTTCAACATTAAATTAAACTTGCTAAAAATACAGTATACTTCCTGCAACTTCTCTCTGTATGTCAGAAGAGTAACGTTGTATTTATAGCAAAGCTGATACTCCCATTAAATCTTTCAATCAGCTAGGGACTGAGATAATTGGCAAAATTCTCTTCACTGCTACTTAGTCAGCTGGCTTTAAACCACAGATAAACTTTACAACAGTGTTTCTCACCCACTCTAATTTTATTTGATGTTATTATATCAGTCAATCTTGAACAGGAAGATGCAGAGAGAATTGAGTAATTTTTTGTTTGCCTGATCATTCTGAACCTCATCAAGGTGGCAAGTATAAGAAATGGGGTAGGGTATCAAGCAAAAAAAAATATTAGTTATGACTGATAGAAAAGTCTTCAGTTACTGCACTATTTCCCATCTAATATTCCACATAATAAAATACATCCCATGGCACAGGCACTCAACATACAGTCAGCTGTCTGTGGAGAAGAGTGTACCTGGAGATGCAGGACTGTGAAGGGACACAGCCTGGAGAAGAAGCACTTTCAGCCCAAATCAGCTGTGCTCAGGAGCAATGGCTGACAAAGGGGTGATGCAGAAAATTTAAACTTGTAGTATGAGGTTTACCAGGATTTTTTGTCTCTTATGCCATATTTGCAGTGCAATCCTTAGCAGTGTCAACACCTATTTATTGGTAAATACCTTGCAGGATAAAGGGTTTGGATAGACTTTTAGAGCTGTAAATCATAAAAAGTACAAAAATCAGTGCATAATTTTCCAGTGTTTATTTTTATGGGATATTGGACATCCTGAAATGCAGCTGCTTGATCAGACATTTTTAGTCTAAACATTTCTGGAAATTATGTGGGAAAGCATTCCACATTTTCACTTAGCAGTGATTGTAGGAAAAAGTATTGACTTTTTCCCTCCAAAATGATATGCAGAATGGGAACCATCTTACCTGGTTTTAGCCATCTCAAACGTAGGCATTTACTTCAGGTATAGATTCAACCTATAAACTACAGAAAGACTAGAGACAGAACCTCTGACAGAGATTCTCCATCCTAAAATAAATGACAAGGATGACTAGTGCAGAGTGAGCTGATTTTGCCTGTTAGAAGCACAAGTGGGAGGTAGGAGGATTTATATGCTGTTTAAGTATTTTCATAAGGTACAAATCTTCACCACAAAAACTATTAAAAGAGGCCAGCTGGAAACATTCCCACTTAATATTTTAATATGGATTTCCCCAAGAGGAAATGTTTCACCGTCACTTAAGTAATTTGAAAACTGCTTGTTTGAAAAGAAACATGAGGAGGAAAAAAAGTGATTTTGCCTTGCATTCCAATAATAGAATTGTTAAGTAATGGGATAAAAAGCTTGACTGCACACACAGAGGAGCACAGAGGCACAAAGGTAGAAGGGGGAGTTAAAATCACACCTCACCCCTCCTCATGCCAGCCTCATCTCAGCCATGGAAGACCCATGTCCACATCCATGAAGGAGCTCAAGGGCTCAAGGCAGGTGGAAAAACTGCCCAGCCAGCTCCTCCAGGGCTGCCAGAGGAGTGTCTCAGCACCATGGCCTGGGGACATCCATCCCCATGAGGCAGTGGGAGCTGCTCTCCAGCTTACCCACCACACTGAAGGGCCACTGCCAAGGGCAAGGGATACACTGTGAGAGGCAGAGGAAGAGCATTTCAGACTGTGTAGGACTGATTATAGGATATTTAGGGCAGGAGCCAGAGGCGGAGAAAGGGAAGGATCAAGGTGACTTGGGAAGGAATGGACAGAGAAAGATAGAAGAGTAAGGGGATTAAAAGGATCAGTTATGTATGAACAGGGGGTGGTCAGCACGCTCATCTGGCTGTGCCCTGCACCCCGTTAGTGAAATGTGTCCCATCCTCTTGCTAGACCTCTAACTCTTTTCCTGGGTGAGGAACTCTCTGGGGTGGGTGGGCATTGGTGCATGTGTCTCTGGGAGTGAGGTGGGAGGAAAGGGAGAGAACCCAGAGCAGCTTCTGCATGAACTGTGTGGTTAAGCCCAGTTTCAGGAGGTGGGTGTGCTGTGTGTGTGTGCCAGTGCAGGTGTGGGTAAGAGCATCTGTCCCAGCAGCTGGAATGAAGATACAGCTCTGGGAGCTATAGTCCAAGTGCCAGAAACTGGGGAGACTGGGAGCCAGGGACAGCTACTGGGTGAAGAGCCCAGCTGCTGGAGAGACCCTCACTGACCAAATGGAAACATCCATCTCCACCAGCAGACCTCCACCCTGCTGAGACAGAGAGGGAAGTAGGATGAGGGAATAGAATTAACATTTTTAATTTTATTCAAGGAAGATATTTAAACTGACTCAAACAAACTGTGGATTTTTGCTTTAAAGAATATCTTCACACTGTTTTAAATGGGTTTTTCCTCCTGTTTTGAAACACAGTATTCCCTAGGATACTAAAGACATGCTTCTATTTATTGCCTTTAGAAAAACTTACTGGTACAGATTCTAAAAGTATTCTCATCAAGAGCAGAAAATGTCTGAATGCCTTTCTGAAACTACAAGTTTCAGAAGTAATTCAAAGATCACACAGAGGAAATTTTATGGCCTCAGTAACACAGTAGGACAGGTTAAACGATCATGATGTTCCCTTCTGGCCTTAAAATTTATTAAGTACCTCCCATTTTTTCTGCTGATAGGTTCAGTAATACTTTTCCACTGCACATCTCTCTGTGGATATTATATGGTAGCTGCATATAATTACTTCCATCTTAGAACACAAAAACAGATTCAGAGGAGTTAAGTGACACAATCATCATGCAAGAGTGCACTAGAACCTACATTAGGCCTTAGATTTATTGAGTGGCCATTCTTTGTGCAGTCCATCAGCCCCCCAGTTTCTCCCTAGCTAGTTAATTCCAGTGTTCCTTTTTTCTTCCCTTCAGAAAAATATCAGCAATATCATTTTCTTATTTCTATTAATCTATAAACTGCTGTCAACGGTGATTTCAGTTCATGGAATTTCTTCAGCTATTTCTAAGCAAACTATCATGGGCAACATTAGCTGTGGAGCAGCAGTAACAGGGAGCTAATTGCAAAATAATTACTTTAGCATTTAGAAGACATGGTCTGCATCCTCTGCTGCCATACCTGGTACAGAGACATGAGACCTGTACCAAGTACCTGCACCAAAGCTAGCAGAGGTTTTCTGACTGCATTCAAGCTGTAGCTACAGACATTACAGCGGACAGGTACCCCAAGTGCAGCTGTGAAGATCCACTGTAGGTTTTCTTATTTCATGTGCACCTGACATATAATGAGAAGTTTGTTGATTCTTCTGGAGATAGGATCATAATTTGCATATGCACCAATCTTTTCTTTGATTGTTATTCTGGGTAAAACTATTTACATTTTAAATGATGCATTCAACATACTCAACATAACAAAATAATTATGACAATACTCTTTGTAATAAATTGTAGAGAGCAAAAACTTAGATTTTGAAGTTTGAGATATAAAGTAAATTGGATATTAATACTTAATTAGGCTAATAAAAAATTGAAGAACAATTTTTACAGCACATTTAATAAATATATTTCATGTGTAAACTGGAGCAACTTAAAAACACATTGAATGGAAATGCCCTGAGGTGGCTCAATTTTCTCCTCTCTAGCTGAATTCAAGGGATGATTATAATGACCCGTTTTCCACATCAGCTCTGCCCCTTTCCATTTTACTCCATTCCTGCAGACGTTTTCAGGAGAGAAGATAGGATAATGTGCACAGAACTGATAGCACTACACAGGTGAGAGTGAGAACCACATGCAGCTCCTTCAGTGAGCTCTCCCAGCAGCAGCCTGCTTGCAGTGCCTAAGTAAAGATGCAGAAACCAAAAGAACTGAGAAAATACACTCAGGAAGTTTCCTCCTTGATAGCTATACCAAATGTGAAGGGCATCTGCCCCCAGAAAATGTACTCATCACACAGAGCCACGTGTGACATGCAACAGCTGTAAAAATGTCTTTCCCTGCATGTAGGAGATTATACATCACTGTTTTGTACATAAACCTGGGAGTTCTGCAGCCTGCCTCAGTCCCACCAGGCACCTTCTATTCTGCTATTCTACTTACCAACCTGCCTAACCCCACCCAGTCCTTCACTCTTGTAAGATCCTTCTCTATTTCATATCAGTTGTGTATGCTCAGAAGTGCCTTTTTAGCAGAAATAAGTGTCTGTTATCTAATTGGGAACTTGTATGTAGATGGACAGGCACTTGGCTTCTGTCTCAATCCTCCAGAGAAACAAAAGGCTTAGTGGTCATCACAGATGTAACTTTACACAACTTTGTAATGACCATTGCCAGCCTAATAATCTATACATAACATCATTTACTATATCCCTTCTCTGGTGTCTCTTTTCCAAGGTCAAAAGTGCTAGGCTATTTGTGTCTTCTTATGTAGAAATCATTCCCTACCTCTGTTTTATTGGAGTTTTCTTCTTATGTAGAAATCATTCCCTACCTCTGTTTTATTGGAGTTTTTTCTAAAGGGGTTTTGGGGATTTTTTTTTTTTTTCTATTTGCTTCATATTATATACCCTGCTAATGTTATTCTGAGATCTTTTTAGTATATACCTATACATTTTCCATGGACAGAAAAAGGAACACATGCTGATTTCAATAATCACAGCAAATCCCTTATACTTTGCTTTTAGCTGTGCTCTTTTACTTTGATTTCTCTTACATATATTTTTTTTTACTTACTTGTGCTATTGTTTTTCTTTTTAGTCCAGGATCATTAGCTTCCACTGGAGGGTACTGATCTGTTTTGCCATTCTCAGGGACAGAATTCATTCCAGAAGAGGCAAGAAATTATTTTCTTTCACCCAGAAGAGACAAAGTACAAAATACAACTGCTTAACTTCAGTTTTTCTAAGAAAAACACCTCACACACATCATCTTACAATAATTGGTCCTAGTTATGGGTCTTAAAAACTGAGGAAAGGAAAATAATTACTTTTGCTATTATTTCCATTTTTAACTATATGATGTGCTTAATTTATAGAGGTGTGGCACTCATATGAGACAAGAAGGAAAAAAAAATCCAGGTTAGGAGGAAAGAGGATTCTAGGTTTTTAATGCAGTATTTAAATTTTTTTTTATATATATTGCAATTTTTTTCCTTTTATTGAAGCAAACTTTGGCTTTATAATGTAATGATTCTGTGCAGGATTAATGTAGAAGAATTTTGCATTTAAACTCAATTTTCATACCTCTACTAATATATGAGTTGATGGCAAATTAGACCAAAGAATCACACTGAAGTGATTCAGAGCAAGCAGTGAGAGGAACAGCAAAAAAGGATTTTGGCAAGTCCTAAATGCTTGGGAAGACAGATAGCATACCTGACAGAATTAGCATGTGTATCTCAGCATAGAAACTTTGGTTGCCTTTTGTGGCCAGGATTTTTGCCAGTTATCCCCTCCTTTAACCACAGGGGGAAAAAAATCTTCAATATTAACATATTTGTTGAATGAAGCACATAATTCTGTCTTTCACTGCACTCCATTTCTCATAAGGCACATAATCTCTTCTCAGATTTCCCAACTGAATGCAGCTCTGAGCTTGTGGAAAGGATTACAGAATTTTATTTGAATACAAGCTAGTAGTTGTGTTTTGTGCCCAGTATGATTACTGAAATCACAATGTGTTCCTTTTTATGTATGGAGCAGATTTCTGCCAGCCTATACAGAAAAAGCTTTCTCTGCCATTGGCAGTGAAGAATATCATCTGGAGCATCTCCTAAGGCCACACAGTTGAGGTACACCTGTTATTATGTGTTACAGTCTTCCTCCACTGCTATAAAACACAAGGTCTGTATTTTCACGTGTGCTTAAACTAATGATAGATGAGTCATATTCCAAATTACTGTGTTGTGGAAAGCCAACCCTCAGGCACCAACCCATTTTCATGCAAGCATGCCAAAATGAGATTATATCTTTGAGCCAAACTGCAATTAAAAAGGCCCTTAAAAACACTGATAATTTTGACTTATTCAATGATTGTTGCTCTTTTAAAATGGAGTTTAGAAATTGTGCAGTGGCTTTGATTTTCACTTTTTGTTAAATCAAGCACTGTTTTTGCCAGAATGGAAAATCTGTCACACTGCAATAACATTTCAAGTGCATAAATACAGTCTAAAAATTGAGCAAGTGTAGCTTTAACATGAGGATGGAAATTAATTGTTCTTTTGCTGTAATATCTAGGGAAGCTGAAGGCAATTCACATTTCCGTGTGCCACCACAATAGTTTCAACCAAACTAATCATCCTTCTAGCCTCATTTCCAAGGTTTATATAAAACTCCTGAGCATGACACAAGTCATGCAGCAGAATTCAAGTGAAGGTGGTAGTGAAAGATGAGATTCATGGAAGAATCATTTATTTCCGAAATTGAAGTTTGGTAGGGTGGATTTAACTCAACAGGCCATTCCACAAGAAGATATTCCTATAGAAATCTCTCTCTTTCTATTGTCCTGCCTTTTAATTAAGTTTAAAGTCCCTCATGGCTCAGAGTAATGTACACAAAATAAGTAAGCAGGCAGCTGCAAATACAATACAGGGAAAGAAAGGATGTCATATGTTGCTAAACAAAGATGTGACATTTGCTGGATGGAGAAGAAAATAGAATGAGCAGAAATATTTAAACTCAACAGGATTCCTGATTTTACATTCTTCTTCTCTTCTCCTTTCATTCTGCTAGCACATGGGATGGATGCCAGAGATGCATCAAACTGTCCAAGTATAATTTAAGTAGTCAGGGAACAGATGTTCACAACAGTTTCTGGTCAGTGCAGGGATTTTACTACCTGCCCACAAGTTCTACCCACTGTGAAAACTGTATTTCTGGAAGATGTACTGTATCAGTTTATATCAAAATACATGTATTCTGTAAGGCTGAATGACCCTAATAGACTACCAATGTAATACAATTTCTCCTCCTTTCCTCTCATCCTCCCGTTCTCCAAGACTGGGTAGAAGTCACTTACACTGGCCAGTATTACAATGCAGACTTCAAATGCTCAGATACTTTAGGAATTTGACTTTGAATGTTGGTGACTTCCTACAGCGTGAACAGGTGGGAGAATGCTGGAAACTGAAGGTGAGCAAGAGCTCTCCTTCTCTTCTCCCCTGTACCTGCAGCATAGGTCACTACTTAAATCCACACTTTCAAAGGAAGAAGACTGTGCCAGCTCCAGAAATCTACCAGGTTTTTTTCCTTTTTTCATTTTTCCAGAAAAAGTAAGAAAAACAGTAATTTCTCTAAGTTGATAATGAAGGTGCATTGATTCTTTTCATTTAAGAGGGAACGTTAGCCAAGTACATTGACAGGATTGAACATATCAGGATTCATAAAGAGAAAGCAATATATTCACATGACTGGAACTGGTAACAGAAAAACAACTCGACCCTAGAAAAGGGTGACTGGAAAAATGGCAATTAATGAATCAAGTATATGACTTCAACAGCATAAAAGATTTACTGTCCATCAGGGCTAAACTCAAACAGCAAGATCTGCAGCCCACATATACATACTTCTAATTTTTATGTATACTTGCTAATTTTTATGTAGGTCAACACAGTGGAATAGATGTATTAGTGGTTCTTTGTATCTGAAGTTTTTCCCAGCTTCCCTGGAGCCTGCTACAAGAATGTGCTATCATGGCAGCACTGCCAGCAGAATCCAAGAAAGGCAATTTTAAGCTAGCTGAGGTTTTTCTAAACATACCACAGTATTATTGTGGTCTTGGCCTTCACTGCAGAAGGCAAAATTCTAATCTCCATCATCATAATATCCATGGTGTGTTTGGGGGTATATTTGACTTATTTTAAACATTTTCTTTAAGAAGAAAAATGTTTTTCGAGTAATTCTGGCTGAACTTCTAGAAGACAAGATTTCACATTTCCTTCAGCAAGAACAGGATCAAGACATTATATGCTACAATGCATGTAAGAATCACACAACTGAGAGACCTCAGAGGCAATGAAAACGAATATCCTGAGACCAGAGGGATCACAGCAGTTTTTTCTAAGCTACCATTGCAATGTTAACTGCTCTAAAGCTCAGAAGCAAGAACCCACTGGCTGGGATATGGTGGAAAATGCAAGTGCTGTATATAAAATGACTATTTTTCTTTATTTTAACTTCCAGTCTGTGATCCCTATTGGCTTAGAGCTTTTTTTTATTTTCTTTTTTTTTTAAATTTAAGTTTCATTCAAATAAAAAAAAACATTACTGATTTTGAAAACTTCCTGGTCTCTTTGAAGAGCTGTCTTGGAGACAGTCTAAGTATATTGACCTCACATTTGTGGCCTGCTTTGTGGCACCATTTCAGCCAAGAAAATACAAACAAGCTAAGACTAATAACCTAGTCTCTTAGTTTAGGAATTGTATGCTTATGGAATTGCATACAAGTGGAAGATCTCTTTTATAAGTTCTCTATTTTAAATGGAAGGACAATATAGTGTTGCTTTATGTCATTAGGTCTACATGGTACATGTGTTCCTTCATATCTAGGAGACCCCATAAAATAGTCCTAAAGCAAGTGGTCTGGTTAGATCTGCAAGCACTATCTTAATCATATTCTGTGAAGAAAGAAAACAGTCATAGCAAACAAAACTTTCATTATTTTTCCACTATCATAAATGCAACAATGAGAAATGATTCTTTCTTTCCTTAAACCAAAGTTCCTGAAGTGACTTGGAAATACAAAATAATGTAACACTACATAGGCTTCATTTTCTCCAGCATAAATATGCTGAGTAGGTAGTTAAGAAATTTTTTTTTAAGAAAAAAAACAGAAACCAAAAAAACAAGCCAGAAAAACACTGAGCAGGATCCTTCTTTCCCTGGTTAAAAGGCACTACCACGCAGATGTTGTGTAAATGGTTCCACACCATCTGGCAGCTATAAAAGGAAAAACAAACCATCATTTGCAGGTTACTGTACTTCTCACATTTTTAATAATGTACCACAATGTACTCATTGTCATAACACACAGCACAATGTACAAAATATTTAAAGTGCAGTATGTTCCCTCTCATTCATATTTATGCTACATAGCTCAGGAATGCACTTGCATGGTGTGCCATTGCTGCTCCCCGTGTTGCCCAGCTGTGTAGATTACATGGGATATATGAGAGACAGTGTGTTGTACAGCAATGACTTACTTCCCACAAGGCAGCCTTGCTCTGCACCATGGATGGCAATCACAGCAACCCCTTCTTCCACCATGCTGATGCAGGGACCCTGTCACCACCCCACAGCCTGCTCCCACAGACTGAAGCCTATCCTGCAACTGTTCCCACTGCATCCCTGCAGAGCTGTACAGACATCAACAGCCAGCTCCCTCAGTACTTGGCCAAACCCTGGGTCTAATAAGAATCAACATATTAATTTAGGATGTGCCATTCTGTCTCTGAGAGAGCCCTGCATCCACTTGCTTCAGAATGATGCTGAACGTAGCCCCAGCATACCTACATCTATATTTTTCTCAATTCAGACAAGGGGAGACAAGTTTCTCCATTTGCCTTGCTTGATTATGGTGGTCACTGGAGGCACCAGTATCTGGAAGGAGTCAGAAAGGATGTAACCTTTGTAATGTTTGCAACTCCCTATGTTATTTTTGAAGCCAGCCAGAAGGGCAACATAGTCCTCTGCTTCTTTGCAGATACATATCTGTCCATACAGAGTTCACTGACAGAAATTTAGAGAGGACAAGTAAGGGGCATTGCTCATGGCCTAGAAACAGTGACAAGAAGGATGTCAGGACTTGGTGCATACATAGTCTTAGAAATGAGATGGTAGAAAATTATTCCTCACAACCTCTTTCAGCAGCTCTCACATTTTTATAAATCACAGTCTCTATCAGATGTAGCTAAATTGGGGGGAAAACTCATGAAGATTTCTCTCTTCCTGGTTGACACTTACTAGACCTCTTTTTTTCCTAAGGAAGGCATCATTAAATTTACACAGCCAGACAACTTAGCATGTGTCATCCAGTCTGGGATAGCTTTCTATACATATCTTCTCAGCCCACACCAAGGCAATTAGCTATTTTAACCTTCTTTCTCTGAAAGTTTACATTATGGAAATGTCTTGCTCTACCAGTTGGAGAAATACACTTAGTATCATCTTCCACACCAGACTCTCATGCCTTCTGTTATAACAGTTTTTCTCTCATCTTTCACTCCTGTACCAAATGCAAACTCCATGCCTACTCCTGCTCTTTCCTCATCCACTATCCATCCTACGTCCCCTGCTTCAGTTCAGTACGGTTTTTCCTTCATTATGTGTGCATGCTATCCAGCAGGCTGAGCCACAGAGTGAAGCTGGCATCCTACAAGGTCCTGCCTCTGCCTTCTGTACATCTTCATTACACTGAGAAATAAATTATCTTGTTAGTTACATTATTATATTATAAGTTGACAAGTAAATCTTATTATAAAAGTGTAATGATACAATAAGATATTTTATTCATGCATTTAGCCCTCACTCTCTGACACTTAATTATATCTACTGCTGCATGGTGATCTGAAACATTAATTTGAAAAATCAACTAAAATCCTCCATAATAGACTTATTTCCTGCCCTGTTCTTAGGGTTCTCTTTTAACATATACTGAAATTACTTAAAACATGTCCAGTGAACCTTAGAAGAGCTTGATGGTAATGGGGAAAAAAAAAAGAAACAGGGGTATTTTGTTAAGAGCTGTAGAGAGAATCAAATCTGAACTTGTGTATAGGATGAAGTTTTGCAAGGGCAGAAATAGGATCTTCCCTAGCAAGAGCAACATAACACCCCTGCATCTGCTCCACCACAGTACAGAGAGCACATAACCGGAGTGTTATTATTGCACAGTGCAGCCAAGGCTGCTTCCCAGATTTTCATGGTGCTTTGGCCCAGGGACCTTGATTCTCATGAAGACATGCACACACATCCATGCTGGCTAAGGAAGCTGTAGTGTGAGCTGGACACTGCACACTGTGGAGCCCTGAGCACTCCTGGGATACAGCAGATCATCCATTTTTTTCCTTTAAGGCAACCAGCACTCAACCTGTGTTCAGATTCCCTGCAACTCCCCACCACGACAGTATGGATATCCCCAGAGCTGTCATAGGTCTTGAATGGAAAATTAGAGGTTATTCCTCCTGCTCTGCAAGTGTACACCCCTTATCTCATGGTGGGAGCTGACGGGGAAACCAATGACTGCAAAGAGAGTCAGGGCCAGACATCTCACAGGTAAATCAGACCTGGGGTCCACGTGGGAAGTAGAAGACCCATTTGATGCTCCCCAAGAACTCTAGCTCCAGCAGGTTGACTCCACCACAGCCCTGAAGATACTCCAAGACAGAGAGTTTGATATAGCCATTGGAGCACTATTTTAGGGATATTTTTTAGGAGCACTATTTAGATGCACCAAAGCCCTGTTGCACAGCTCTTCTCCACCTGCCTCCCTGCATCACTGAACCATCCCAGTCTGCATCTTAAAAGAACCCCAGAAATGCTTGTAGGTGTAATTGCTACAGAGACTCACCTCCATGGAGGTGCACACTCTGCATGGAGTTACAGCTTGAAGGGGGAGGAAAGTCAATTGGATCTGCAAATCTTAAGGTAAAAAATATTCTGAAATTTAGAAAAAAAATTATAGTTCCCAAACTATAAATTGTGTATAAATTGTGTTCCTGACACAGGGTTGATTTCCTAGCAAATAATCTTCTCTCATGCTGAAAACTAGTCTGACCCTGCACACTTTCAGTAAGGAGTCCACAGACAGTAGAACATTTTCATCTTCTTAATGTGAACAGAAAAAAGCATCTCATAAACATGAACATCCACTCTCTTTAACTAAGCAAGCTGAAAAATTTTCCCATCAAGTGTAAAGGAAATTGTAAGAAAAAAGTCTGAACCTCTCTTTGTGGTGATAAATAAGTCTAAGAAAGTTCCAGTAGAGTTGCTGCACAAAATGTAAAGGACAGCTTAAGAAACTTTGGCACTCAGTTTTTGCTGAACATCACCTCGAGGTAAATGACTAACTTTTCTGCACTCCTTCAAAAATCCTTCTGAAAACTATATTCACTTCATCATCTCAGTAAAATTTTGTCTTACACTTGCATATCACATATCCCATCAAACCTGGGACTTGCCACTTTAAACGTCAGACTTACTATCAGTAAACATGTCTTTTCAAGACTTACTCTTGCATGATTCTATTCATCAGTAATAAACTCTGACTATAAATCTTTTTTACTGCTGTACTTCTCTCTGTGTCAAAAACTCCCATATAGATTTGGTACAAGCAAGTCCAACTTCCTCTGAAAGTTTAGGAGGCAAACTCTGCAATGACAGAACACTGCAAGTTATAGGCAACTATAAAAACATTCAAGTGACAAAATATGCCTGTTTGCAATTCAGGGAGAGTATCAAGACAGCAATTCATGCTACGGTTTTCAGAATAACTAAGCCTCAATAGCTGCGACAAAAGATTAAAAATTCAGATCTCACTAAGACACCAAAATAAGTGACCAGGTTTTAATATAAAGTGAGTCCACAAGTTTTCTACTAGGAGCTCAGCATTTTCTAAAAGTCCAACTCTAATTGTGATCAGCTCTACTGAAACTTCAAAAATTAGCACATGAATTATATTCAAGGACTATTCCCTAAGGACATTTCAACAAAATTCTGGAAAAGATGATATGAAGAGTAAAGCAGTTCAAAATCATGACTTAACCCATATGTCCATACTGCTGAACCATAAGCTTGGGTGCAAATTTACCATACGGTATTTAAGTCATCTGCAGAAGACATACTCTAAGTCACAAGTCTCCTTCAGTTAGTAATATTTAGGCAGTAAACATAAAAATGGTGCTGCAATGTTATGAATGGTTTAGGGTTTCCTATAATGGTTTACCTCAGACTCTTTCTAAAAATCAGCTATCTTCTGGCTGGGAATAGGTGTAAATTAATCTTTTCATCTACGAATAAATAATTCCTTATTAATACAGTCTCCCTCTGATTTTCCAGTGATTCTTTCTTCTTTAATGCTGTTTTAAGAAGTATCTTCAATTAAAGAGTAAACAACCCATTATGAACCTGTTATTTTAGCTCAAGAAAAATTATTGGTTCAGTTCCTTGTAGTTAAACTATTAACTTAGACAATTAATAAGGACCAATTAGTTACAAAGCAGTTTTGAAAGAAGTCCTTAAAAATACATGTATGAATATAACCTAAGTTCCACCAATAACATGGAGAAAGAATTTTATACATTAATCATTATTCTATTTTCAGAGAATTATATAAAACACATTTGGTTTTTAAATTAACAGGTCTGAAAAACATGCATGAAAAACTTTTTTGTTTAGTAACCAAGAAAAAAGTTTCAAGAATAATGTAACAACTCAAAAATATATAATATTATCCTCAGTAATTAGCAAAATCAATACCTGACTGCATGACATACAGTTTCCGTTCCTAGGGGCACAGTAAATTGAATCTACTTCAGAACAGGGAACAGTGGTAAACAGAACCCTAAACTTTTCTAGAACTTCATTTGTCATGAATGATTTATCATTATTTTTTCATTTCACAATGCAAGTGTCACTTGTTGGTTTCATCTTCTGTAGAAAGCAAATTGTTTTGATGAAGGTCAACTGTATGAGTTGGGTAAAAAAGGCAGACTGGTCAGGATAGTTCACTTAAATGGAAAACCATCTACATGAGTGCCATTAACAGTATCCTTCCTGATGGCAGAGTATCTTTATGCAGTGACCCAAGAAGGGAAATGCTCTATCTCTGAGTTTTACCTCAGGCATATTGAAATATAAGTCAGAGTGTAGAAGACTAAATACCAAGCATTTTTCAGCCTTCCTTGCACAGAAAAAATAGACTCTAAAGAAGACAGATTTTAATTTGCATTGCCAGTTACATTATAACACCTAGAATTTTCCCTACCCCTTAACCATGTCTTACCCTATTAAGTACTCAATGTGTTAAATACTGTTGATAGATAGAAGCCCCCATGGACTGCAGCTCAATTGGAACAAAATGAATGAGAAGAAATGGAGTAAGAAGTCTGGAAAAAATCCCATGGTTTTTATGTTAGACTATTAACATTAAAAATTTGTTGTACATACACAAGTGATGAGGGAAGGACCATGAACAGATGACCTTTCTTTGGGAACTTCTTTATGGGATTGATGATAGGGAGCAAAGAGCACATTGTCTATAGAAGTGATTGTACTAGTGGAAATTGGTGTTGTTGTCAAAAATGGGGTGCATGCACAAGAAAAATTATGAAGGAAAAGCTCTGAAGCCTCTACAGGATAAGGACCTGTGATGTACCTTGATTGCAGTTTAAGGTTCAGTCTGATACTGACATGACCATCTTCGGTATAAGAGAAAAAAAAAAACAAAATTTCTAGTTTTTGTAGGAAAAAAATTGTAAATATTTTGTAAGAAATTAGTGTCATGTAATTTCTTTGATTTTGCAGAGTGTTCAGGGAGATTCCACCACAGCTATCATACTTCCATGCTACCATTGGGTAGCACTAGTTTTTACATAGACCATGCTCTGAGTGGAGCTAGCACAGATCTGCATTATTCAAATACATCTGATATGTAAAGCAGCCACATGTGATGTAAATCACATTTAATCATGTGATTAAAACCTAAACCTAAAGAACTCTGCTCTCTCTAAGGCCCAAAATTCTCTTGAATAGAAAAATTAGATGATCTCCAAAATGTCAGTCTCTTTTTTTCACACAGTATTAAATCAATCTCTCTCTAATGCCTTGTGCTACTCAATTTGTTTTCAGTAATGTAGTTTTTCCCTCTTTTCCTACATAAGTAAAAGTTCTTTTAAATGATTTAATCACTGCATAGAAATCTGTCTGAGATTAAACTACTAGTAATTCAACCACACATCTTTAGATCTTTCATGTCTCCTTTAAAAGTGAGCTGTCTCCTCTAAACAACAGAACTTGGAAGGTGAATTTAAAAGTCCACATCAAAAAGAGGTAGCAGTAAAATGGAAGACTGATGCATATAAAAAAGACTGAAGCAGCTAATGTTTTATATTTTATTTCAATACTTAAATCTCTTCTGCACTAAAAGTTGCTAAATCTTTTCCCTTGATCATGATTTGTGAACAATTCACTTACCAGTTGTACAGATATTGTTTATAATTCCAGAGGAAACGGAACTGTCCATACACTATGGTCATGCTGCAGTATTCTGAACTACAATTATTTTTTTAAAATATATCAAGATATCCTTCTGGGTAATTATGGGAGTAGCATGGGCCAGGTGCTCATCCTGAGGTGAGCTGAGACCCTGGAGCCCTGGGTAGGGCATTCTGGTAGGGTCTGAGGTGAGAGGAATCAGGGGTTCCTTGAGGATCCCTAATACCAATAATTTCAAAGGCTTGTCTCCACTCAGGAGTAGCATATTAGCTACCACAAGTATACAAGTGAAACTTGTTCTGAGTCATCTTTCACCCTAAAAGGATGGCTCCCTGGGAAACCTGAAATTCATGAAGCTATCTAAGGCATTCTGTGATCAATTTGGTCCTTCTCATCTCCTTTCTCATGTCCTTCCTCTTGTTTTCCTCCCAACACACAACTCCCAATCATGGAGTATTCTGCCAAGCATGGTAGAAGCTGAAATATTAAATTCACTTTGAATTTAAAGAAACAAGATTAAACGCACTTCCACCTCCAGATCAATTTCTCAACTGCTTAACCTGCATTTGCAAAAAGGAAGGAGACAGAGCTGAGGCACAAAATGGTGCCCACAGTGGCCCATTTCAGTTTTCAGGCAACCTCGTGGGCCCTGGTTTCAGGGCTGGCAGCAGTGGAAAAAGGAGGGGAAGAACAAAGTGTAAAATTGCTGGAATGGTGTGACAAGCCTCTTTGGCAACAGTGACTGTCTGGCAGAATTAACAAAAATCAATCATGCACTAAGTTCATTGGAAAAAGAAATTAGAATAACAAGGGGCAAGCTAAACAGTAGCTCAATAAGGTGGAAAGGCAGATTCTCAACAGGCTGGTGAGAAGCAGTTGATGGAGGGTATTACAGCCACTGAGGCAGAATTAGGGCAAGCATAAGGACATTGTCAGAAGTTGGGCTTGAGCTGGGAAAACACTACTGATCAAATGTGGGAATGGCTCTGGTCAATGCTTAGTCCAGCAGAGCTCAGCAAGTGGATGATCAGAGCTGTCAGGATGCAAGAAAGAGTCTGACTAACCCCTGGGTGGATGGATAGATATATTTTTTAACTACTGTGCCATGTACAGACCTGCTGCCTTACAATAGAACATAGCTCAACAGGGCTTATAAACTTTAATGGCAGGACTTTCATACTCATATTTCTGTGTCTTGGCATAAGGACTTATTTTTACCTTCCCCATACAACATAATTACATAATCTAAGGTCAGTGTTTAATCCCATTTCATCCACAATAGTCCCACCTGCTTCAAGAAGGTAATCATGAAACTCTTAAAGTTATCCAAAGAATAACTTTGTCCATTCATTAGTAAGGAAATAAAAGGAAGATAGTATATAGCCTAATAGCAAAATAGGGATTCTAGCTTCTGTTTACTTGCATTTAAAATGTTTGATTGTTTTAATAACAGGCTCACTGGCAAACTTCTAATTTGGATCTATTATCTTCCTCATTAGAATTCCAGTGGCAGGGTGAGCACATGGGCTGCTTATTATACAGGAGTTCATTATCAAAATTTACCACAGATTGATTATCAATAAAGTGTTTTTCATTTCCTTAGAACTCTCATCACAGCACTCTTTTTATTTATTATCCTTCCACTCTCTTTTCTTTATCTAATCAGCCTGTGTTGAATCAGCTGCTAAGTATTCAAGAGCAAATGGTTTCTTCAGCCTCATAACCATTACAAGTCGGTAGGAGCTATCCTTCAGACCAAACGTGTTATTGTTCTGCTTAAGATCCAGCCCTCCTTTCATTTTTAAATCCTTATACATCAGGAGTGTAACAGTACCAAATGACAACCAACCATTTTTCAGTTAGATATAGAAGCCCACTTCAAACAAAGAATTTACCCTTCTGATCTAGAAAGCCGGAGTGCGGACATGCCCACTGGAACCCTCCTCCTCACCAGCTGGCCAGATCAAGTACTGCCCTCCCTGAACTTCTGCTGGGAGAGGGGCCTGAGGAGGAACCCAGTCAAGCTGGAACCCAGCAGCTATATCTCAGCTAGATGGCTGAGGTTGAGTTGCACACAGCTGATCTCTCTGGATGCCTCTCTGATTAACAAGGGTGTGTTAGGAATCAACACATGGCAGCTGAAGTTCCTGCTCATCTGCAGTCGGTGAAATGGAAATAAGCCTCTTCCAGGGCTGTGATTGGTAAGAAATGAGGAAATCGTGGGCAATGTTTAGACACATCTTTTGTACTTAAAAGTTGTCAAAGGTCACATCAATAAATTATAGAAAGAGGAAGTGCTGGGCACTCCTTTCAGTGGAAAAGAGGGAAAATAATTCATGAGGCTTAAAGGAAGACCACAGATCATCCTGCGATACTAAACCAGGGAAATACTTCATTCATCACCTGTTTGGGCTGAAAATACTAGAGGGAACTGAGATGACTGGAAAATTTTAGTAGCTCTGGTAAAGTTCATTTATATGAAAATTTAGTTACATTCTTTGAGTCTTAGTATTAGTAGGTGGAGATAAAATAAGAGATATCTGCCTCCACCCACAAGCTAAAAAGAGAAAAACCTAATTTCTGCTCTATGATTTCTGTCCCAGCTGTTCTTATTTACCTGTAGTACAGCATACAATATATTACTCTGAACTTTTCTATTTTCATCTTAACACGAATGAAACTCAAAACTAATAATGACTCAACTGACTTAACTGATAACATTCCATGAACTGCTCAAAGCACACCCTCATTATCAGTCGTGAACTGACTGTGGTTCCCTCAGGCATTTGGGAAAGAGCATTTCAAGGGGCTTTGAGATGAACTCTCCAAAGTTTCCCAGCTGGCCCATGATGTGTGATGGTCCATGTGTGATGGCTGTTTTTGCTGTGCCAACTGCGCTATCCTTGGCTGGGAAGGTGATGGCTCTTCTGACTGGAGACTGTGGCACTGGGAACCTTCTGTCTGCAGCTGAGGCAGATAATGCACAGTTTCAACCCATGAGTAAAGTTTCAGAGTGGAAGGAGGACAGTATCAAAGCACTGGCTCCAAACAGGACAACCACATCTGAACTGGAGCAGCACTGCAGCATATGGCTGATTTCCTGCTGGAATTTTACTCATCTTTGAAAAGAACACGTCACATATTTTACCCACAGAAGGCACCTACATATCCCTTTCTCAAGCATTTTTTCGTAACTGAGGGGAAAAAAAATCTGTAAAGACTGTAAAGTACCCAAAAATCCTGTAAGTGACACTGTATCCAAGGTATTTGTTTAAGAGAAGTTCCTTGGCAAGTGGCATCTTGGTGATTCTCTCATCCCAAAGGCAGTGTTTTTTAAGGAAACAAAACTATTGTCTAGCTACAGGCTATCCAAAATTTTCTACCTAAACCATTCTTCTCAAATCTGTCTTTCTAAAGTGACGGTCTCAGTTCTCTGTCTCAACATTGAGCTTTACTAGAAATAACCCTGCAACCCTGTCCTGTGTGTTCTCCTGCTGTAGATCTACAGAAATAATTTTCCTTTTCATTTGGAAAGCTGTTATTTTTCTTCTTGTATCTTGGACCAGAAGTCCAGACAGAGTGGATGAAAGATTCAATTTAATGTTCTTAAGAAAAATCTAGGAGCCATATATAAACATGAAAACTTTCTGGAGCAGGATCCTGCTCCAGAAAATGTGCATAAAGTGAAATGCCTTTTTTTCAGTTGTTTTGTTTATATATAGGTAGACCAGGAAAATTTTTTGAAAGCAGATATTTTCTTAGCATTGAAAAAGGCTTCTCATATAATTTGCAAATAACCAACACAGTACTTTTTAGCCAAAACATTAAAATTATAAAACTTTGCCAATATAAAATACAACTACACAAAAAAAAGGGCCATAGGCAGCTCATACTAGCTGAAATAAGAACAGTAAAGTATATAAACTAAAGCCTGAGGGCTCAAACTAATCAATGCTGGAAGCCAAAGAGGATTTATACCATCTTATATAATATTTTATTCCTGTCTAGATATCCTGTGAGCCTTTTCTGCCCTCTTTGACAAGCTAGTAGGCTTGATGAATCATTGTTTGTTTTCTGATTTGGCAATTCCCATGTTCTTATAAAGAAAATAACGTATGACAAGGTCAAGATTATGAACACAATTATAAAGGAGGCTTGACAGATCAGATAAAACTTCTGGGGTATAAAGGGAAAAAAGTAAATAAGGAGTTTGAGAACAGACATTAGTGAGCATAGTAGGAATACAAGCAAAAAAAAGACAGCTTCAGTCCTGGAAAGGCACAGCAGTCAGTTATTTCTCAGCAATAGGAAAGAAGAGAGGAGAAGTAAACATTGTTACCTGCTTGCAAACTAAACCAAGACTGGTAAGGTGTACAGTCATTGTTGGGGTTTTTTTTAACTAGACTAAATTTAAATGAAAGTGTTAAAAAAAACCCAAAAAAACAAGTAATCCGATTCTGAGCTAGCATAATTGCAAATAAATCAAAATCAATGTCAGCCCATCTACAGGGCATGCTCCCTGTGAGGATCTGGTCTGGATACTCTGCAGTTGGTGTTCAAAAATGTGTGCAAGCCAAGGGCACAGAGTTTGTCAGGAAATGAAAGACTGAGATGAGTAGATTCAGAATGAAGAAAAATAATAAGAAACAGCATATCAGGTTTTAGGTAAGCAAAGAAAATAAAGTCTTCTTGAATGAAAAGCAATTTACAAGTGAGCAGAAGAAAAGAAAAGATCTGAGGAACATCAAGTCTTTGGTGCAAGAGGGGAAAAGTTTAATAAAAATTAAATTGTTTTGATATAAATTACGGGAAATATGAAAGGATTTGGGGTGACAGTGAGAGATGGGCATACAGGAAGAGGGTGTAGAGGGGAGAGAGAAGAGCTGAGGTAGAAAGAAGATGGTGTAGCAGTCCAGGTGCTGCGGGTGGGACTGTGATGAATAGCATCTCTTTAATTTTCTGGTTTGCAGTTAATGTTTTTTATGTTCCTTTTAAAAATCAGTGGCTGGTAGTAGGTAAGAAGACTGCTTGTCTGTCTTGCCTTGACTACTTTGCCACTGGTCTTTGGCAACAGAGGAATGTTTTACGGACAGGGCAGTGGCTTTTTCAATGACTGCAACTGAACTTGCTCAGCGGGGAAAAGGTGAAGGAGAGCAGAGCTCAGCATCTGGGAAGGGACAGACTTGGCAGGCAGGGAACTGCTGAGGTGGAGAAACAGGTGGAAGGGAGCAGAAAACACACATGTAGTCCAGAGCTAAAGAAAAGGGAATTTTCTGAGATACTGGGTGGGATGGTGGAAGCTGATCCAAAGCAGCAGGCTATTTAAATGTTCTAGATTAAAAACAGGGCTGGAAAGACAGTCCTGCCAGCCCAGTACAAGAGATGAAGGTTTGTAGTCTTGTTTTCAGCCCCTTATGAGTTTTTCACTTGAAAAAAATACTTACTGTTCCGTTCCAATAAAAAATAGTGTTGGACATTCAATGTACTCTGATACATTTTGCAGTAGCCACTTTAAGAAACAGAGTCAGACTGTGGCTTTACTTCAGGATGAGGATATATTCAGCTCAGTTTCTAGCCCCAGCACAGACATTTTAGGGCATGCTGTATAATATCCTTTTTGTTTCTGCTTCAGTCCAAAGTTTCTGATATATACAAAATATATAGTCAGTGTATGACAATAAACTTTTGCTTAATTCTGGAAATGGCACATATTCATATAAGTAAAAAGAAACTACCTCTGTATGTCTTTCAACAATTTGTTCAGTTTATCTCATTTGATACTTTTGCAAAAGCTTTTCCATTAACAAAAATATCTTAGGTTTTAGATATGGTATAATACAGTATTAGTGCTAGTGTAGATATGTACACAAAGCAAGAATATATGGAAAAATGAAATGCCTCAGAGAACAGGGTTAAATTTTAAGAAGGGAGAGGGAGCACTGGAAATGGAGTTGCTTAGTTTTGTTGCTTTTGCCAGTTGGAAGTGATGATTCCTGCAAGCACACAACACTGTCAGCAATGACAACAGGGAGAAAACAGGATCTGTCATGAGCTAACACAGACCTTGTGTCCTTTCATTGTGAAAATCCAAAGGAAGACCCTCTGCATTCTTCAAGCTCCTGCATAAGACCACTGAGCCTGGCTCTGAGCTGTAAGTTGAGGACTCCATTCTCTTTAGCAGAAAGAGAAAAAAAGGGTTAATTCCTTATGCTAATGAGAGCTACTGGCAGCGTGCACATCCGTGCTTATGGACCTGCAGCAATGGAAGACACCTTGTCAGTGAGAATGCCTCTCTGGTCAAATGCAAAGGGTGCCTGAATCATGATTTGGTTGCATTATTATAGACTGCACTATGAAACCTGAACTGAGTTTGTGAGCCTACAACAAAGTAATGCACTTTCTCAAAAGCCAAGATATAAACTCAAGAGCTCATCATCACAACAGTGATGCCTACAATTAAGTTGATAACTGCTATTGAGGAGAGCAAAAACACAGGACACTGAAATATTGTGGTGTGATTTAGCCAACCATATAGGTGAAACAACTAGAGGTATTTTTGTGTACTGAAACACAGTGCAGGCACTTCTTAACCTATATCCTTGTAGTACAGTTCAACCTGTTCAGTAACAAAACTATTTAAGGAAGGAAAGCTGATATTTATTTCATGAGACCATAGTGCAATACCACCGCTTCAATGCCTCTGGCTCTGTTTTGGCATGGATGTTGTTTAGGACAGAATTCTGATAAGTAGGCTGAAGAAATGCCGCATATTAATGTGCTGAGAAAAGTGACATATTGAATTATGTGTGCATTGCATTAGCTGACACTATCTCCATATCACCAGGCAGTGTGTCATGCCTGCTTTGAGATTTTTTTTTAGTTGATCAGTTATAAACAAAGAGAGTAAATTTTTTAAAAGGTGCACCTGTATTGCACCAATAAAACGGGCAATTTTGTGCCTAACAGGCCATACAAATGCACTCTCATACTCTTGAGGATTTTCTGAGCACAAACATTATTATGGACCTAACTGAGATTGAAGTGACAAATGGTGCAGCCTGAAGCCATGTTATCTATTTATAATAATAACCTTTCCCTCTTGAAAGCTGTACCCAACCCATTACATGTCTTCAAGGTAAAATTAAAGGAATGTGTTTCCTGAAATGGAGTTTGGGTCGATCCAGCCAGAGTTGGCTGGATGAAGGATAGTCTCAATCCTTTACTGCAGTCTGAATTTGTAGGGAAACACCATAATTTGAACCCAAGACCTGTGTAACTGGAGAATGGAATAAAGAAGCTATAATAAATTGTGTTACTCTACTAAGGACTAAGAATCTTTCAAGCAGCTGCAGCTAGTTCCTTACTTTTTAATTATGTAAGATACCATCTTTAAACATAGAGAGAAAAGCTTTGTTCGTGACTTGTCCTTCTGTCACAAAAATGTGTATTATTGCTGAATTCAAAGGCATTCTTTTTCATGACCCATTTCAGGTCAGAAGTTCACAAGTGCTTTAAGCTGGCATTTGCCAGCTTTGACCCTAAGGAAATTGCTCTACTGACTTCCTCCACTCCTCCAGCCCGCTGTTGCATTTCTCCACCCTGGCACAAAGATATGTATGCAGCTGAGTGGCAGACTGGGGCAGGGAGCTGAAGGAAGCTCAGTCTGAAGTGAGAGAGGGGACAAAATGTTCACTACATTATTGCATGAGAAATTTAAACGTAAGGATGAAGGCAGTGAGCTAACAAGATCAGGCAGAAGCTGCTGGGGAAAGGTGTTCAGCAGGGTTGGTGCTCTGAGTGCCAGTGCCAGCTCCTGGAATTATGGTGTGTGATTATCCTGCTCTTGCCAGTGACACTCGGCACTCTTCTCCTTCCATTCACTGAGAAATCTTCAAATGCTGAGAGGAGCAGGCTAGGCATAGCCCTAACCATGTAAATGTGTGCCTCAAGCATTTTTTAAGTCACTTATAGGTACCTCTAAAACTACAGGAAATCTGTAATTTACATCCTACAGAGTTTTAATTTGCACACTGAAAACTAGTTTATTTGTCAAAGCAAAATGTCAGTTATTTGGTGTTAGATTCATGTTAGTTATTTAATTCATGTCAACTCTGTCCTAGGACTTTCTTTTTTGCTCTTCTGCAAGAGTAATTGTGACATTATTATACAACTTTGGTCCAATCTAAGACATGTGTGATGTGTGTAGTTTGAGTATCTTGTATCCTATGCTTCCAAATGGAAAGTAATTAAACATCCTGAATTACAGTTTGTTCAGAAAATACATCACATGAATTCTCTGTGGGCAACAGTCCACATTTTTTCTCCCATTCCAGGGCACCAGAGCAACAGCTCTGCTAGGGAATTGCATGTCTAAGGAGGTAAAGCAGAAGTTCTAATAACTATTTTAATAAGTGCTCTATTTTACATGATTTTCTTTTTTAATGGATATGAGTTCAGAAAAGAGCATCTCATTTTTCTATGAGATAAAATAGGAGTGGGAGCAAATACTCATCAAAAGCTGATAGGTCATGACATGCCTGGTTTGGAGATGGTATTAACTAAGGAGAAAAGCTTTTGTTTCTCTAGGAGGGAAAGGGAAAAATATTCAGTGAAATAGAAAACCTGCATGATGATTTCATTATGTCAGGTCAGTGATCCAGTTTGATGTACTAGGACTGTTAGTACCAGCAAATCTGGCTAAACATGCAAAGAAGGAGGTTACTCACCCTTCCAGGCTTATTAAGAAAGACTGCAGGCATCATGGAACCTTTTAAGGACAGTTAAAGATGCCAGTTGTCCTTGCTGGTCACATATAGTTAGGTAACTTGTTGCCTGGAAACACAGTCTCAGTGGTTTATACACTATAAAGAGTCAATTAAAAAGCTGCCTTTGTTCCAAATTTTAGGTATTCTCTTATTTTCAGCTTTTGCTTCCTATAAGGCAACTGCTCTATATCTTATAAATTAGCCATAATAGACATTACACTGATTAAATCCTTTCATAAAAGTAACCCTTAGTAAAAAGAACTCATGGTAGGAATACTTGAAAAGCACAACTTAGAAGTGGTGTAAAGGACTGAGCATCCTTTTGTCCATTCTTTCTTGATTGACTGAGTAACAGAAAGGTGTGGGATAAGGTAAAGATCACTTTAAAGTGCCCAAGAGGTAAAAGTGAGGAAAATAAAATAGCAGTGGAAAGCTATTAAGGGAGCTGGCTGCAGGCAGCACACTTGTGTTTGCATAAGGGCTGTCCTTCAGACAGACTCGTCAGTGTGCTTGGCCCTTTATGGAACATCAGAGACTCCGAGGCTCAATTTAAAATAAAATCTGATCAAACACTGTATGTAATCTATGCCTACCCTGAAGTGAAGGGAAATACTCCTGAGGAATGAGCTATGTGCTGCTTCTGAATTACAAACACCTCAGCCCAGATTACAAAGAGACAAGGTGTTCAGTCTCACAGCCCCATTTTAGGAACTTGGCTCCCTATCTGAAGAGATGCCTCAAGAAAGGATCACAAAATAAACCTGCTGAAGGGGAAGCTGCTTATCTAGCCCAGAGGAGTCAGAACAGGCTTTTCCTTTTTTTTTTTTTTTTTTCCTGTTCTCCTTCCTTTCCATCTCCTCCCATCTGGAGGAATTTGTCTGAGATACTCACTGCCCAAGGGTAAATCTTTCTTCCCAAAAATAGCAGGCTTTCACGCAGTTGCATGGTATTTAACCCACCTAAGATGCAGGCTATTTCATTCCCTTAATCTCTGCATATTTTGAAATGGGAATTTCAGAACTACCTCCCTGGAGGAGACTGAACTGCTGGCCAGGCTGAGGACAGGCTCTAAGGACTTAAGAGCAAAGCAGCCTGTCTCAAAACACTGATCCAGAGAAAAATCTTGCCATAAGAAAAGCCACCACAGCAGATACTTGAAATAAGCACAGAGGGGAGGAATTTGCAATAGGAAGTGCTAATTCCCAGTCTGGTGAGGCAAAATCTGGGTCGCTCGTCCTGGTTAAAGTATCCAGACAAAAATTCCCACTGTGGCAAACTGTGAGGGAGGCAACTGCTCATACACATATCACCCAAGTTATAGGGACAGCATCTGCAACCACCCTGTGGATACCCTGAACTTGGGCTGTGTACAGGTGGTACCCACATAAGAATGACTCCAGGCCCCCACCACTGAGAAGCCCAACATGGACCAACAGGACACCACTGGATCCATGGGTGGTTCCTATCTTCTGCTTGATCTCTCTCCCCTGCTGCCACCCATCTCTCTACCTTATTATTGAATAAAATCCATGTTACTGACTTTGGCATATGGTCTCATTTGCACCTTACTTCAGACAGAGGCACCTCTCACTAACCAAATCATAGCATCAGCTCTCACCCTTCTTGAAGTCACAGCACAGTCCTGGCTGAAAAAACAACCAAAGCACAAAGAAAGCTCTCAGCAATGAAACTGGATTACTACCTACACCACAAAGGAACATGCTGGGGAGGGGATCTCTGGCATTTCAGAGCCCAGTAAGCATTATACAACTTAGCTAGCATTTTACTCAGATACTGCATAATGTATCAGTATGTACAATATATCCTCAGAAAAGGACTGCAACTCAGGATTTTCCTTTCCCTTCTTTCAAGTGAGGATCCCAATTTCTGATCCAGAAGCTAGGCTGAGAGCATGTCTAATACACCAAATATTCATGCTGAGACAGATGGCACAGCATCCACTTTGTGAAACGTGAAAGCACTCAGGTGTAACACCGATGCCAAAATGCTTGATATTGTCAAATACAAGGCATCTGTGAGCATGCACAGAGGCGAAGTTCCATGTTTCTATAGTACATAGGGTTATCTAGCAGCTGAGCAAAATGCTTTGGGATTTAGTCATCAAACAGTACTTACGTCTTTCAGAGCAATATAGGATTTGATCTTCAAACCCATGCGTGGGATTATTGTTTGATACTTTGTCACTGGCCCATCTGGAGCCTGCCATTATAGCTTCCTCCGGGACAAACCATTTCAACATGTGGAATCTGCCACTGGAAAAGAATTAAGCTCTTTTAATTTTGAGGATTAGAAATCAGTCTACAGGACTGTGTTTTGTGAGGAATGGGTAGGTGTGGTACAGATTCCAAAGTAGCAGATAAGTCTGCAAACTAATTGCAATATAGGAAAATGAATTAGTAGCTATTAGCTTATTATCTGGCTTATTATGCACTCCAGACCAAAGTCCCAAATGCATTTGTATATTCTTTCACACAGTACTGCCACATTTTATGTCCCAGACATGGATTCCCTTTTCTGCACACAGGAGGAAATGGGTACTTTGGTCTGGAACTGTTGCAGCAGCACTGGGAGTGTGGAGAAAGGTCAACAAAAAATAAATGCTGAACTGAAAACTGTATCTGAAATATTTTGTGCAAAGGGAGTCTGAAAACATTTCTTAGAGTGAGGTACTCATATCAGTCTTGATATACAGACCTTTCATCTGTGGGTTATTTTTGTTTTGTTTTGTAAGGTTTTTTGGGGTTTTTTTGTTGTTGTTGTTGTTGGTTTGGGTTTTTGGGAGGTTTTTTGCTTGTTTTGGTTTTGGATGGGATTTTTGGTTTGTTTTTTGGGGGTTTATTTATGTTTTTATTTAGTACAATAAATTCAGGAGGGAAGGGTCCTCGGGTCACCCTGAAGACTCAGGATGTCTCTAGACAAACCTCCTCAGAGCAGTGACAGCTCTTAGATAAGACCAGGATTTTCAGGGCTTTATTTAGCTGAGTCTCAAAAAGCTAAAAGGACAAAGACTGCACATATTCTGTGGGCAACCCAGCACATAGCTTCATTGTCCCCACAGAGAAAAAGGTTTTCCTTCCTTGCCTTTCTTCCTTTCCATTTCTGACTGAACATCCCTGTTCCAGCTCATGCCTGTTGCGTCTCACTCTCCTTCCATTTCCCGCTGCGCAGGGCCTGGCTCTGTGACTTCCTGCAGGCGCCTGGAGTGGTTCTTTGGCCCACCAGAAGCTTTCCTTGCTCCAGGCCAGACAACCCCAGCTCCCTCTGCCTCTCCTCACAGGGCCATGCTCCCGTTCCCCACCATCACGGTGGCCCTCAGCTGAATTCATTCGTGGTTATCAGTCTCTGCCTGGGGCTGGGGACAAAAAACCTTTTCCTCTCTTTTCTACAACACTTCCACCAGATGATAGAAATACTCAGGAAATAGAAAACTCCTCTTCAGAGCCTTCTTCCCCTTGTGGACTCAGCTTCCAAGCCACTTCTCTGTGCTCTTTAAAGGCTTCTAGATACCCAGTGCTCTAGGATGGGAAGGTGTGTGCTCTGCAGGTTCGCCTGGCCTGTACAGCTGGGGATGGAAGGTGATTGTGCCACTGTTCCAAATTTTTATCTTCAAGCTGTGTAGGAAAGGGGGAAGAAAGGTGATTTATTTTGCACTTTTGCACTTCTTTGTTTTAGCTTAACAGCTGCTTCATTCAGGTGAACTTTATCATTTCTCATCCAGACTGATTTTGAAAGTTGCAGCTTCTCCAGCTGTTTTGCGTGGCTGTAAGCCTTAAGTTTCCTTGTTAAGATGAACTTCATTTTCCAGCTATTGATCTTACCTTCTAAATTTTTCATGTTCTTTTTGAAGCTACAGCCAAATAGAAATGTTCCTGCCACTGACTGTGATTTTCTCACCTGAAAATTAAGCTCAGTGTATAGTGGTATGTGAACGCAATGAAATCACGTCATCATCTGAGAAAAATCAAAGCCTTTACCAAGTAGCTTTAATGAAATTTTTCTCTGTTTTCCTGTACAATGGAGGGCCACAGTCTCTCTTGGCCTAAGTGGGGCACTGCTCAGATGATAAAGATATTCTGGTTCCATATAAGATTCATAATGACTCTGTTTACTCTCATAGATTCACTTTCAGCAGATTAATGATTGTTTTCTTTCTAGAGAAGATGATTCAGTAATAATACTTTCAGGTAAGAAAGAAAAACTTACTGGATAGAATTGCTAATGTTTAGGTGAAATATTGCACAGGACAGAATTTTAAATTAATGCCACGTAAAGACACCTGAAATGCTTAAAATTCCGCTGAATTTTTTGTACATTTACTCTTCTGTGAATGTGGGGAAATTAGTTAGAGTAAGGTGGTGATCATTAGTCAACTATCATATTAAGAGGTAGGAAGTGTTGACTCCCTGGACTCACAAGACTATGTAATTAAATTTTCTCCTATTTTTAATCAGTGCAACCCTAATTATAAATTCATAAACCAGTCTACTGACCGAAATACTCCATGTAAATTGTTTCTGTGCACAGCACCTCAGTTGCAGGAAGGGTATTTGTCATAGAAATGGAGGGACAAACAAGAATTAGAAAAAAAAATTCAGAAAATATTTGTTCTGAGTTCTATTTAATCATAGCTGGGACAGCTCTTACCTATTGTAGGAAAGCTACAGTCAGACAGACTTTTTAGGCATCAAGTCTAAGCTCTAAAGCCTGATCTTGCACCTCCTGGAGGCAGATGTTTCAGTGTCCTCACAGTCACCAAGTGGTCCCTGAGATCTCAATGTCCTTCTCTGAGTGCAGCTGAAGCTGGGCGCTGGCAGCAGCTCAGGCACGATGGTGGGACGCTCCTGGAGCCTGCCAGTGTCAGAGCATGGGTGCTGTGCTGTCTGAGGAGTGCTGGGCTGCAGGACACACTCAGCACTTGCAAAGCCTGGCCCTCAGTTGTGGGGGGATGCAGTGGCAGCTCGTGGCTTCCAGAGCCTGGCAAGGAGGAGCGGTGGCTGCCAGCCCAGACAGGTGTCAGAGGGGGTGACACTGTTGCTCCTGCGCCTGGGCCAGCTGCAGGGCATGGGAGGGCCAGGCACTGCCCTGCAGCTGCAGAGGGAGAGCTTGTAACTGGGGCTGAGCAGCCCAGGGATGCGGGCACACAGTGGGGTGTAAAACAGGCTCTGGTCCCCAAAGTCAGATGGGTCCAAGACCCATACAGATGGCACCAGATAGAAAATTTCCCTCTAGTTTGTATTCTCAAACTAGAAAGACTTTTGGCTACCTTCTACCTTCCTCTGGATTTAAGTTTCAGCTATCAGTTTTACATGGAAGTCACTCAGATACCCCAGGGATGGAAAACTGTTTCAAGCAAACTAACAATTGCACTTCCTTCGCTCCTAAGCATGTTTATCACTGTAGATGTTAATACAACTGTTAATTCTCCATTTCATAATGAAAATGCCTATCTCAAAACCGTCTGACTTCTATCTGTAAGCAATGATTCGACGATGCTCTGCCCATCCTTTGATCTTAGATACAATGAGACTTTGAAAAGCAGCAGACTGTCCATTGCAGCCTCAGAAATCTCCTCTCTGATCACAATGTTTCTGTCAGAACAACCCTACTTTTATGCTGCACTTGCAAACAAGGGTCCTGCCTTCTTTCCTTGCCTCTTCACATCTTTCATGACCTATTTCCCAACAAAACTTTGTTCTTTTCAGAATGGTAGCTAAGAAAAATTTGCATTTTTCCTTCATTTCTGTTTTTTTTCTTTTCCTTTTGATGCCATTGGTGACATGCTGAACTCAGGACTCTGCTCTCAGCACTCCCTTCCTCCCTCTGGCTCATTTTGTGCCACCCCTCCCCACCTTCCTGTGCTCCTTCCTCTTTATGCTGTTTGGTTTATGAACTCAATGAATGTAACTGTTCTGTTTAGGAAAAAAAAGATCACCTTTTCTTTTGATCCACTTCCAGTGCTCATTGTACTACCTCTTATTCCATTTCTTCTACAAAAGTCATTGTTAAGCCTTTTTTTTCAAAAGTATATGCCTTTTTCTGATTCAAAAATCACTACTTCAGTGCTTTTTGAGAACTCTTTTATCAGTGCTGGTATCTTTTGTCAACTCCCACTGCATTTACGATCTCCATTTCCCTCAGTATGATCTCTGAAGAGTTGTTGTATTTTTCTTTCCTCTCTTCTCAGTGCTCATTTCACACAGGTTCCCATGTTACAAACAGCACAGTTATTGTAATCCTGCATATTTTTGGACAAACTACACATTTACCTTCTGAACATTAGTACACTGCATTTTGTTTCATGCCTGCCATTCCAATTCATAAAAGTCATCATTTTTTGTTCTGCAGAAACAAGTGATCCTGCAAGTAGTTACATTCACCCTCCACTAATCTTTTAACACAGTTTACAGTTTCCCTGTCTAAAAAAATGCCCATGTTGTGATTTTCCTCATATTTGTGATGTATTTACTTTCCAAACTGAAGAACCAGCATCTTTCTGACCCATAACTTATTTTTGTACCATTGTCCCCAGCCACTTAGAGCTCAGCTTTTGAGTATACTATGCCTAACAGTGCACTGGAACACTTAAACATTGACTTACTGTTCAGCACATGTGCAATCTGCCCCAGCTGTAAGCACCTGCTCACATATTTAAATTTAAGTATGAAATTAAGTCCTCAGGTGGATCACAGCTCATGGGTTTAGTCACAGAGCTGAGCCTTATGTTTTCCTCTGACATCCTGGGGTGCTGCACAGTGCAGAACCACATCCATGCAGCACTGAGTTCTCCAGAGTCAGACCTAAAACATTTTTTGTAATACTAATGTGGGGGAATTCTGTGTCTTCTGTGTCCTCCAGTGCTGACATTCAATTTCAGTAAAGCCAAATACAATGCTGGCAGACACACCCACCTGCTAATCACCACATTACCAAGTAGCTGCCTATTGATGTATCAAGTCATTTCACCAGTTCTCTGTTGAATAATTCCCCCATGCTCTTCAACCACCACCCCAGACACTCCCCAAATTAAACTAGATTTCCTACAGTACTGTTGCAATAACTTTAACATACACCCTAGATTGCTTTTCAGTACAATGATCTGTTCCTTGTAGCATAGGAGAAAATACAGCCTGAAATATAAATTTGGAAATGAATAGAGTCCAAGTAATTATAAAACCTGATACTGGAATATATTATAGTTATGAAAAGCATGCCAGAGAAATTGGAATAAATTGAAAACTTATAGGAGAGAGGATATTAAAAGAACAGTACAGTGCAGGGATCAAATTTACTCGTGAATATCTGAGCAAACTCAAAAGTGGTAGTGCTGCACATGCTAAATGGTTAAGAGAATTTTAACACAAAATAATTGTGTCTTTCCTACAAAGCTTTCTCATTTTCTGCTTACAAAAGCAGATGATTAGTGTCCCTTGAATCAGTGTCCCTTGAATACCAACTTTTTCCTGTGCAAACTTGACAAGGAGTGATTGAGTTTCAGTAAGAAAGCCGTAACCCAAGCTTTCTTGCACATTTATCTTATGTAGTTGCTTTTCCTATCTAGATCATTTCTGCATATTTCATGAGGAATTCATATTTTCACTCGGGGTCAAGATTTTAATTTACTTTCTAAAGCATGTTCCCCTACTGAAAATGCAAAATATAAAAGCAAACCATACAAACTCCCCACTTATTCTCTCTCTGTTTTAAAAAAGCCACTGTCTTGCAGAGAATAAGTACCAAACACTGAACCTAATCTTCAGAAATATGTGTTTAGTTTTATAGCACCTGCAGAACAACAGGAAATTGAATAAGACATTTAGATTTAAAAAAAATATTCTGGAAACTGATTGCTTAAGAGCAGGTTTAATCTGGCATTATTTTAAATCCTTTATAAATTTTTAAAAGGAATGGAAGGTGAGACGTATTTTGCAGATTTAAATAATTAAGACACTGATTGGCTAAGGGGACTGGATTACTACCAGTGGTGCCTGAAACTTCCAAGTGATATGACTGCTAGATCCATGCACAGTTGCCCTGTCTTACCTGAGTTAATGAAGTTACTCGGGTTTCCACCAATGAAATATCCCAGCATTTGGAGATTTTTTACATCAGGAAGTTAGAAGCTTGACTTGAACATCTGACTCCAGAAAAATAAGGAACAACTTCAATATTGCAAGAGCCTGCATTGGCTCCCTCCAGGGTTGAGTCCCAGGCAGCAGCAAGAGTGACTGTGAGCTGCTTTAAAAGTTTCTTAAGATTCAACTGGGAGCTTGGGCACAGAGCTCACAACTGAGTAGGAGAGATAAGGACCTGAAAATCTCTTTTGTGGACTTCTTTGGACATGCTCCAAACACATGTGGTGTGAGCAGGCTCACAAGTTTAAAGCCAAACAGATGCTGAGACATCCATGGGCCTGAGGACTGCAAGAATCCTTTGGAAAGAGCTGTGATGTTCAGTGAAACAGCTGTAGTGGCCCAGCACCTGCCCGGCTGCAGAGATTGCAAGGAAAGCTGAAGAAGCTTGTTAAGAAATGCTTCCAGCAAAACTACCCAGAAAATATCACTGTGAGGGAAAAAAAGGGAACACTTCAAACACAGCCTAAAATGATTATTCTGCAAATAAGTGCTGTCTTCTATCTCAGTAAAAATACCTGTTAGCACAAAGCTAGCTGTGGAGAAGAACAGTGCATGCTTTAACTTATAAAGCAAGGGGAGAGAACCTTTGGGGTCACACACCAGAGCAACACAGCACAGCATGTGAGAGAAATCCCCACAAAGCTTTCCTCTGTGCCTCAGTGGCCATCTCAGCCTCCCGGGTCCGGCTGTGGAGAGAAAGGGACTCAGTCTCCCCCAGGCATTCCCTTGCTCTCATGCCCAGGTTTCCCAGGGCTGGCAGCACCCACAGCACAGCAAGGCACAATGTGTGGGCACCTGCCTGGCAGCACCTGCCTGGCACGTCTCCCATGCTCCAGGTACCTTCCTCAACAACCAGCTTAAGGAACAAAACAGAGAACTCAGTTGTCCATGGTAGAGACCCATTTAGGGACTGTTTTACCAAGTTTCTTTGAAAACAATTAAGTAAACGCAGAGCAGCCAGCCTGTAAAACAAATTCCTTCTTCCCTTACAGCCACTTTCACTCCTCAGTTCAGGGAGCAGCAGGACTTAAAAACAGATGGGATCCTCTGGAGGGAGCCAGGCTTTGGAGTTTGTGGTGTCTTTGAAACACTGTGTTAGCTCCAGCTCCTCCTTGCTGTTCCTCTGGAAACTCTGGAGAGGAGGATGCCGTGGGCCTTCCCCTGTGTGCTGCAGGGCTGGGGCACTGCAGGCCTGGCTCTCTCAGCCCATCTGGTCATGTCCAAAGGAAGGGTTCTCAGGCTTGGCAGCCTTCCCCAGTGGCCGTGTTGTGCTTCTCCCCTGCCGTCACAAAGCAGCTCTGTCTTCTCCTGAGTACTGCCCACCACAAGGGGAATTTTAGCACTACTCAGTATCCTAATGGATTGGGATTGTACTGATGTACTTCCTCTCCTCAGAGGGTTTCCTTTGTGAAACTGCCAGGAAGGAAGGTGGAACTTTGTTAAGTGTTGCCAAATCCAGTAGCCTGGCACAAGAGAGGCTGCCACTGCTCCCTGTTCCCAGGGCCATCCCAAAGGGACCCGAAGGTCCATGCTGCCTACTGGGAATCCATGGGGCTCCAGGGACCATTTACAGGTTTCTGGTCCCTCCAGTAGCCAACTCTCAGCATCTGTGGACTCTCCAGTGCTCATCCCAGAGTGGGGGCTGTTTGCCTGACTGAGCTACTAGAGCTTACCCTCTTGCCTTCCCTTGTGCCCCTCTGTTCTTCACACCTGCATGGAGACGGTCTTTCAATCCATCATTTAAAAATTTATAGTAGTGTCCCCATGTTGTACTGAAATGAGAAGTTTTACTATGGAAACAATAATTTGGTGGGTATTTAAATTTTACTGGTATTCATGTGATCAGTAAAAATATGTGCCTTTTAAGGATATCTTCATATTTCCACACCATAACCATAACTTTCTTCAGATGGGCTGAGATTTATCACAAAGGACTAAGGAAAAGATCATGCTGTTTCTACAGCTGCTGCCTTATGTCTCTGTTTTCCTCTAATGCCTCTATGTACCGCCCCCCCAACCTAGAAAAAGCTTCTCTTGTTGAGCAACTGAAAATCTTGGGAGTGAGACATAGAAAGATACTGTGCACCTAGTGTTATATTTGAGACATTTCTGGATGATTCCTATATTTCCGTTTAGTAGGTCACTTAGAAAGAAAAGAATATAAATTATTAATGGGAGAATGGATCTCTTTTTTTCTTTTCTATCACTCCCACTGGGCCCTGATCAGTGGAGTTACACCAAAGATGAACTGTACCACAAGCAGGTTTTTTTACAGTCTACTTTGTACTAATCAAAATGCAGACGCAACTTGTTAATTAAATTATTTCAAAAGTTGCATCCTAGTGTTCAGTGATTGTTCTAACTCATTACTTCCAGGGCAGAATCAGCTTTCAGATTCTTTCCTTTTTTGCCATTCTGGAAGTCTATGCACTGCTACGACATAGAGGAAAGGAATAAAGTTCATGTATTCACAGCAGAGATTTCATGTCTTCAAATGTTACCTCTTCATGCTGGCATATGTTATTGCTCTTAAATAATCAGACCTTCAATTTGTGCCAGTAAAAGTATTACCATGATTATTGGGGAAACATCTTTTGGAGATAAAAGCCCACTCTGAAAGGCCAAACTGTAGCTCTCAACTTACTGAACTCAGTAGGACTTAACTTAGGTCCAGTAACAAAATTTCTGGCAAATTCAAGTGAAAAAAGGATCTGTCTTTTTGATATTACACATCTCCTTTTCCTTTCCATCTCTACAGTTAAAAATACTGAGTTTGTTTCCAATTATCTTTTATTAAGCTTGTATAATAAATTGGGCTTTTTAATTACAGAAATAAAAATATGAAAAGCAATTTGAAACACAGAATGATTTTTTCTGCCACCAGAGGTGGAAGATAATTACCACCAGAGTAAAGCATTATTTGTAAAAGACATTAGGAGAGGAACAGCTTTTCACAGTCACAAGTGGCAATTATACACTAACCTCTCCAGGAATCTCCATGGCCACTGAATGCTATCAATGCTTCTGTGAAAAATAACCTTGTTAATGTATTTCAGCATCTCTTGTTAGCACTAAAATAGCTTATTACCTATTTACAAAATAAAATGCTAGAAAAACACTGGCAAATCTACAAATGCCACAGTTGACATCCAGAGGTTTGTGAAAGTCTAATGACTGAAAAGCTCACTTCTGCTGTTGCCAGGTGAGCAGTGAAAGAAGCATGTCCATAGAAAAATTTTATTTTTTTATTTGACAATTATGTGGTTCCTTCTATGGAGTTTTTTTTTTATGTGCAGAAGCAGATAGCAATGCCTAAAATATTAGTTCATGTTTTACACTACAGCCTTAGGTGGAAGAAGATGATACTGGCAAAAGGAAGTGTCAGTAAAAACCACTCTGGAGTAAACACAAATTTTAGATGCTACTCAGTGGGAAGACATGTGGTTCAGAAAGTGCAGGGAAATACATTACTAGAGTTAGTGCAGGCTAAGTAATGAAAAACATGCAGAAGCACATTCTGCAGTTATGAATCATTTTTCTATAACAACTATCATTTTTATTAGCTACAATACTAATTGAGTTTCTTTGTAGCTACTTCAGTTCATCTCCCTATTAGCAGAAGAGATATTAAATTGCGAATCAGAGCCTGTGGTGATCTCATAGAGGTAGGTTCATCATGAAGGAATAAAAGTGCCCATTTCTGCAGCTATGCTTCATGAAGCTGCAGAGAGAATTTACTGAGGTCTCACTCAATTTTCAGCTTCTGAAGCTGACTGGTAAATATTTACATGTCACAGGAAAATTAGGAATAATGGGAAGAAATATGATATATAGGAACCAGTTACAGTTCTCATCGTGCCCTGAGCTTATTAGAGCCTTCTTAGGAGCGAGCTAGTGGAACCCCAGCAGGAACAGTGCCCGAGCCCTCTAAGCTGCCTTTTGTCCCTTAAAGCCGTGCTGGCTGGCTGCATCCTCTGCTCACAGGGCTTACAAGCAGCGTTCCCTGCAAACCTGACATCACCCCACAAAGATGTCAAATCCTGAGCTCAGTCACAGTAACAGGGCAGCACCCATTTTTCTTTTCCACGTAGCACAAGGGGATAGCTGAACATGAATTCTGAGCAAAATTGTCACCTAATTATGTTTTTTCCACATGAAAACCAGCCTGGAAAATATCTCTTCTGCCATGTCACAGTTTTCAGTTATTAGCTGGCAAGTTGATCAATTTTCAAATAATAAGTCAACTGCATCAAAGTTCTGCAATAAAGATCTGGTCTCTCTTTTTCTGTTTACAGTAAAATATTTTGTACGCATTTATGTATCGTTGCTACATTTCTGAAATTAAAAGGTTATCAGGTAATGCTGTTAGTAATTAACTTTGGGGCTAGAAAGTGGAAGTAGATATGAAATGTAAACACTGGCATGTCCCCTGCTATCTGTAAGGATTTTGCATGCAGGGAGCTGTAAGGTTTGGGATGTCTGATATCCAAGATCAAAGTTACCTGCCTGCAGGTCTGTCCATTGTGAACACAGCCAGGTTAATCACAAGGCTGGTTTATGCAGGTGAGAAAAGGGGATTATAAACTCCAGTAGCACAAAGTGGTGAAGGAACCAAAGGTGACTTAAAGCTGTAAAATGTCATTGGTGCCACCAGGTGGACTGAACCAAATGGCTGCCAGAGAAAGGCTGAGCATGAACAATTCTGTAAGCAGAAGAGGAGCAAGAGACTGACAATGACTTAGTTCAGAACAGGAGACTTTCTGTAAGTGAAGAAAAAGAGCCAGAATCAATGAATCAAATTTATTCAGAAAGGGAGAAGAAAGTCTATGTGTTTGCTTGTTCATTTTTTGGGTTTTAGCAGAATTTTATTTCCTGCAGAGCTATATGTTTTGTGTTCTGTTGTAGGATATGTTCTTAGACCTCAAAGTCACAATAGGCCTTACCTCTTTCAAACTGTGAAAGTTTATCAACATGCATTTGCATGGAGCAATAACTGCTTTTGACTGAAACTGTTCTAGATGAGCACTAGGAGCTGAAGCATTCAACACTCTCATAGTTTGCTGTAACAGATAACCCTTATGTGGAGGACCTGAGCTCTGTTTCCTCTCTGAAACAGGAAAAGAGCTTTGTTCATGGCAGTGGTTGCTCAGGACTCTCCTGTTCTGTTTGAGAGAGCTCTCTCACAACAATGCCATGCAGTGCTATAGGCTGGGGGCAGAGTGACTGGAAACTGCTCAGCAGAACAGGATCTGGGGGTGCTGGACTTGAGGGTGCAGAGCCTGTATGTGCCCAGGTGGCCAAGAAGGAATCCTGGCTTGTATCAGAACCAGTGTGAGCAGCAGGAAGTGATTGTCCCTTGGCACTTGGCAATGGTGAGACCACATTTCAAACCCTGTGTTCAGTTTTGGGCCCCTCATTACAAAAGAAAGACATTGGGGTGCTGGAGAAGGTCAACAAAGCTGGTGAAGGGTCTGGAGCACAAGTCTTATGAGGAGATGATGAGTTAGTCTGGAGAAGAGGAGACTCTGGGGACCTTATGTCTCTACAACTGCTGGAAAGGAGGTCGTAGCCATCTGGGGATCAGTCTCTTCTCCCAGGCAGCTGGTGACAGGAAGAGAGGATGCAGCCTCAAATTGCACTTGATGAGGTTTATGCTGGACATCAGGAAGAAGTTCTTCACAGAAAGGGTGATTAATCATTGGAATGGGCTGTCCATGGAGGTGATGAAGTCACTGTCCTTGGAAGTGTTCAAATGAAATGACTGGATATGGCAGTTAGTGCCATATTCTTGTTGACAAGGTGGCAATGGTTCAAAGGTTGGACTCAATGATATCAGAGATCTTTTCCAACCTTAATGATTCTGTGATTCCTAGGTATCAAATGTATTTTTTCCTGGGAGTTACTTACACATTGGAGTAAATAATCTCTCTTGCCTTTTTCATAAACCTAACCATAGCAATATCTTTAAACGTGATATTATCAGGCTTATTTTCCAGCCTTTAATCATATTTGGTTTCTTTGACAGTCACTTGAATTTTTCAGTGTTTGTTGTTTGTTCAGTGTTTGCTCTACGACTAGTCACATGTATTTGATGAAATTATAGAGAGAAAGCCCCTTCTCAGCTTCCCTTCTCCTAGACTGAAGAAGCTGAACTTTCACCTTCTAAAGCAGACTTGCCACTCCTCCACCCTACAGCCTTTTCCTGTAGCTAGTCAGCACAGAAATCCCCTTTCCTCACCAGGAGTCACCAGAAATACACACATACATTTTATTCATCATCTTACCCCCATGTCAGTGGTTTTCCTTGCAGAAGTCTGTATTTTTTTGTGGGTTTTTTGGTTTGTTTTTTCTTGGGAGCCATTAAATATTAACATTTGTGCCTCTGTGCCACATAATCTTTTCCCAGTCTGAACTTTACAGGGTTCCCTCTGTCTTTGGCAGTAAATAAGTTCTGGAATATTCAAGGAATGTCTTTTCCAGTCATTCCCTTGTTGTCCATATCTGCTACCTGGTATGCAGTGATAACCAGCAGTCCAAGTGTGCTGCCCGTGCCAGCAAGCCCTGCTGGAGCTTCAGTCAGATGTGTTTGAGAATGACTGGGGCAGAACAAGGTTCTACAGGGACCTGAGAAACCCCTCTACAGCTGTCATTTGTACCTAAATAGAGACACAGCCATACCTCCAAAAGAATACCTCATATTTATTCTTGCTCTCTCTCAGAAACCATAAACTAATTTTTGCTGCTTAAATCTGGTTATTCACTGAAAGAGGGATCATTTACTCAAGGACTGAAAACCCCAAGTCACCTCAGATGTCTAAAGATCTGAGCCCAGTGCTCCTCTCAGACAAAAAGAAACCTCTTAGACATTGGCACCTAATAGCCAAAAATGCAGAAAAATATATAGGAAATTTATTCCTTGCAATATCTTTTGTTCCATCCCTCTGCACTTGAAGGCAGTCAACTTGTTATTCAGGGGAATCAGTGCTGTGGGATGTAGCTGTTGGATAGCCAAGGTCATTCTGAAATTTATGTTTCTGACTGAGGCACACCAAGGCACCTGTGGTGCAAAGTTTAGATCATTTAGTGTCTTCACATAAAGGAGTGCACACATAAAGGAATCAGTTTAGGTTTTTGGCTCCCTGTATTTAACTCACTGGTAGCTACTTCCCCAAACAATAAGAGCATCAGCTATCAACTGATTACTGCATTCAGCTGTATTTCATTGAAGTGAAATTGAAAGTTCTGACAAAGAAAGGGGAGAGACAAGATCTTGTTTTATCATTTTGTTGACTTGTTTTCTAAAGAAAAAATAATAAACTGTAATTAATAAAACAGTTCTTCAAGTGAACACCTCTCTAAGTACTAACAGTAGATAAAATGTTCTAAAGGCTCTCAGAATAATAGAAATTTTATTAAAGAAATAGAAAAATGGCATCTTATATGACTCAGAGTCTCAGATTTCTGTTGCAAATTGATGCCTAAAGAGTCATGCTCAGCAAGCAAAAGGGCCCAGTTCTGCACATGTGTTTTCAAATATCCTGCAGTACAACTTGGAAAGAACCCCTACTGTGTAACATCCAGGCTCGGTGCAAGGCCAGCCACTGAGATCAATACAGACACTCAGAACCCTGCAATACTTACAGGCCATTACAGCAATTCTAAAATCAATGAAGTATTTTAACAAGGTGCTAATGTAACTCCATTGAGACCAAGATAGTGAGCCAGCCACAACATGCTTGTGACAGATTTTTGCAGAAGCATTTTCAATTACTGTGTAGTTTTGAAGAAAGGATAAATAGCAGTTTTCTCTGTGCCTGGCATCCTAAACAACACCCCAGCCCGACTGCTAAGCCAGTCCTTTCCAGCAGTGCTCCTCAAGGCAGCTCCCAGCATCCAGTGTCCCTGTTTTAGTACACTGCCAGAAGATGTACCAGAGATAAAAAAGCAATGCTCAGAGCAACCTCTTCAGCTGCAGCCAATTAAACTCCTCTAGAGTGACCTATATACAATATACCTCAAAGGCCACTTCTAACTTAATGTAGGCCAGCAAACTGCCCCTTCTTAACATCTAGTGTCCATAGCAGGTGCCATGGCAGCAGCATTGATGGAAAATTCTCTTTGCATGGAAACGTGTGACCTGCAACTGCAACTTTTTGATCCCAAAGTAAAAAAAGGGACAAGAGAACTGAAATGATACTGCTGTAATTGGTCATCTCATTATCCAGTCTTAGTCAGTGACTATATGCCAGTCCTCTACAACAAAGGCAATATAAGAAGTTCCCCTCATTGCAAACATCTGTTGGAAAAATGTTCTAAATTGGAGCAGTCAAATGACTGTGGTTTCAAAAACAAATACCATTTAAAAAATGACGACAACTACCACTCAAAAATAATTTACCTTGATCCTGTTGCACAAGTGGTTTGGATCACAGACAACAGGCAATTGCATTTGTGAGACCAACTGCAGGCAGCTTGTGGAAAGCTTTGCATCACAAAAGAAAATCAGCATGGAACCATGAAACCTGAAAAACCACTTTATGATTGTTGCCTTAGTCCCAGAGACCTTGCTTCTGGAGAGCTCATAAATCTGTCCTCTCTTCCACCCTTTTCAGCTGCTATAGCAAGCTGCTGGAGGATGCCCCTTTGGTACAAATTAAGATGCCAGATCTATACTGATGGACTTGGGAAACCTTTGGTAACATACAGAAATCTTTATTAACTTTCCCAACTTACAGAAAAACTGTTGTTCCAAAGTTTTTTCTTTGATGTAGCATTTGCACACAGGAATTTGGGACTGCAGAGCGAAAAGAAAGGGTAATTTTTTAAAAAAATAAAATTAGGGAGTCAGTCAAAAAGGTAGATGCAGCTTGCAGTTGTTACTTCATTAACATGGTTTGGGTTGAAAGGAACATAAAGATCATATAGTTCCAACCCCCCCTGCCATTAAACCAAGTTACTCAGAGCCCCATTCAATCTGGTCTTGAACACCCACAGGGATGGGGCATCCTCGACCTCTCTGGGAAACCTCTTCCAGGGCCTCACTACCCTCCTCACTGTAAAGAATTTCTTCCTAATATCTAATCTAAACTTTCTCTCTTTCAGTTTAAGGCTATTCCCCCTTGTCCTATCGCTACCTGCCCCTGTGAAAAGAACAGAGTAAAGCATCTATGTAAAAGGCTAAAAAAGGTTAAAGCACTTGGGCTCCATTTCCCCCTTGCAGTCAATACCTGAAGATGTGGGGTTGAGCACAGCTTTCCTAAAGGGAAATATTTTCTTTTTCAGTCATCCATCTTGCTTCTCTCCTCTTCTTTCTCCCTCATCTTCATCCTTTTTATCTGTTCCCTGAATTCTGTTTTTATTTGAGGTGTTTTAAATTCACCAGTCTAGTAATTTTTCCAGTTCAATCTTCTCCCAGAGACATTTAATTGGGTCAGAGCTTTGTCTCTGAATGCTAGTTCTTGCACAAAGTAAACTGTGCATTGCTAGGAACCACAGAAGAGCGGGGGATATCATCACATTTAAACCATGATGCTGCATGAAGCCATTCACTGGGTACCTAATGTCAGGGTTTTTTCAGGTGATGCTCTCAAGCTATTTTCACTGGGATATGATGCTGCAGTCAGTAGTCATTCTGAATGACTGAATTGTGGTACAATTCTTTGAGTCTTGATTTCAAGAATCTGGAATTATCTACTGCCTGGGAATAATTAGATACCCTTCTGAAAAACAAGCTCTTTTTGCTTGGCTGTTAGTACTGAGTATTAGGATATTCTTAGTTCCTGGTATAGAGTATTTCTCCAAGTCTGTTTTTATAACATGTATCAAGTTACAATTATAAGTCAAATAGCTTTACAATTAAAAGACATACTTGGCCTTTTTTTATCTTGTGAACATTTGCGTGAAATTGGAGCCTTGCTGTGGGGCTTTTTTTTACATAATTGAACCTTTTAGTGAATCCCTCAATTAAAACATATAACAGCTCTTTATAAAAAAGAGAACAAACTCATCAAAACAAGTAACAGCCCAAATTGTCACCAAATTGTTGCTTCTGTGTTTCCTTGTCACCTAGTTACATATCTGGAAATTAATGCAGAGGTGCAGATGACATTTCATTCTTCTTCACCCATGTCACTACAGACTCCCAGCACTCCTCCACCTGTTCTCCTCCAGGACAGCAAAATCAGTAGTTCCTTTGGAGCATGACTGCTATTTGCAGCTCACTGATAACATCTTTCTACTAAACTATTGTTTTACGTGGTCTTTACCATTAAAGGTGTTTATTCAGCAATAATACAGTCCTTCTCTTCTCCACAGCCCTATATATCATCTGTCAAAGGGATTTCTACTCAAATGGAAGAACACATAATTCACTTTCTAGGAAAACAAGCTATCTTTATCCCTCCTATCACAAACCTACCTAATTTCAGAGAAAGCTCATTTTTATTCTGTCATAGACTCCAGCTTTCTCATATTTGTCTGCATCATAGCATGGTGCAGTAAGCCTATGACAAAACATGAATTAATTTTTTTGTGGCTGCAGGAAAAATCTTGTGTGCTGTAGGCTGCAGTAATTGGGTGATCCTACTGAGACACTCTGATTGTCAATGCAGGATTTGAAGTGGCAGGTGTTTAGTTGTGATGCAGATTCATCCTCTCATGCCTGCACTGCCTAACAGCATGAAGGCAAATCCAAAGCTTCCAAAAGCCTGTAAAACTCTGATAATCCTGCTAAGATTTGTTGCAATGGTTCAAGAAAGAGATACAAGCAAGTCCTACAATCAGATAAGAAAAAAAAGAAACTTTTTTTTAAAGATAAGCAAGTCCACTCTAAAGGAAGAAAGCCTGTAATTCACCTTAAGTACTATCCAAGGAGAAACTAATTCCTTTCAGATGTGGGGTCAAGTTTTATGTGGAGTCATCTTGACCTGTAATCAGTTTGGCTATGAATAAACATATGTACTCTAAGGAACCATGGAGTGAAGATAAAATATGATCACTGACATATCTAGTCCAGCTCTCTTGGAGCTCTGTGGAAAGGCTGCCACTGATTTTGATGTGATTTGGATGTAATTCTGTCATTCAACACAGGTGCTTTGATTCAGGACATTTTGGTTCTCTCAGTGTCAGAAAAAAATGCAGTCCACATTACCATCAGGAGAAACCAGAAAAGCACAGTACTTCTCAAAATTAAGCCAGAAAATCTTTTAGAAAGAGTTGTGTTACCCTCAAATGAGTCCCTCTCTGCTGGTGGTGAACACTAGTCCAAATGCTAGCTTAAATTGGAAAAGGGTTTTCAGCACAGCTGGAAAAAGCAGGGAGAGATTTTGTGAAGCTGGAGGTTTCTACTTCTGTCTTTCCATGAGTGGCACTTTGTTTAACATATGAATTCTGGGGAACTTATTGATGACAGCCATCACTAAGCAGTGGTTCCATTTCCTAAAGCGTAGGGAATAAAAATACATAATTGCATTTTGCAGTGGTCAGTGCATTAACAAAAGAGTTCCCTATTTCAGTGATTTCTATAACTACCAACAAAATGACCCAAATTGTTCTTTCTCAGGCACACCAGCTGTAAAACTGAATTCACTTCACAGCAATGAGATCCACGGGCTAAGTTCTTCTTGGTGCATGACAAACAGGGCCATAAAAAAAGTTAAATCAAATTTCTGATTGTTAGAGCCTTGGAAAAGGTATAAAGAAAAATATCACTTTCCTTGACTTAAGTATTTGAATTTCAACTTCTGACTGGAACAGAAGCTAGAGGGAAGTTGCAGAACCTTGGAGGCAAGGCTAGAAGCAGCTGTTTATATCAGATAGTCATACCAATCCACTCTGACCATAATGACATTGGACAGCAGATCAATGGCTGAGCATAACTTTGGCACTCTATATAGCCTGTTGATGATATTTTGTTTCACAAAGTTTGTGTCAGAAAACAGTCTGAAAATGAAAGCAAAATTCCTTGTGGAAAAAAGTCAATATCAATGATCCTTTCCACTAAGCAGAAGGAAGGACCCTACAGACTCTTGTCAGACTGGATTCAATTGGAATATTTCTGGTTTTAAATGGCTTATCCTCATCCCCCAGCAGAACAGACTCCTTGAGGCTGTACCACAGCCATCAGTCCCCACACTCCATGTGAGCCTTGCAGCCTGGGGAAGTGGGAATGATGGGGATCCCCTGGCTGAGCAGCCCCAGTCTCAGGGCCCACCTGGGCTGCCCAGGACAGTCTATCCCAGCTCAGTGCAATGCCAGTTCCTAGTGGTACTGACACCACCTGCTCCTTCACCCTTCCCCCTTTCCTTGACTCCTGTTGGCCACTGAGGACCATTCTTTCTCTAGCAGTTCAGGCTGGCTAAGTGGAAGTCCATTCTCCTGTCCTCAGGATAACCATCCAAAAATGATGGAGCCTTGCAGTTTTGCCAGTCACTCTGAAACTGCCCTTTGGAAAGGGTAGGAAAAGCCAAAAGCAAATCTGTATACCAAATTCAAGGAGAGCAGCTCCACTGTCTGTGGAAACAGTTGGACAGAAATGAAGGGAAACGAAGCATGCCTCACACGTGACTGCTCCATTGGCATGGTCCAGCTGAGAAGTTGCCAGCCACTGTCAGCCCTTCTGTTGAGGACACTTTTATCCAACCTTGTGTCCTGCATTTGTACTTTTAGAAGAGGATGGGGTCAGAGGGCATCCTGCTTTCTTTCACAATCCAGCTCCACACCTGGGTGAAAGTCAAATTCTGAACTTCAAGCAGAAATATCTCTACCTCCCTCACATAAACTCATTGCCTGTTACAACTACTTTGCACAGGCAAAGCCACTCTCAACTGGTCATTGCTGACCAGAAGCAACAATACCCACAATAAACCTTAGTATAGAATTAGCTTATCATAATGACTTTTCCAGGGATGTCATGCAAAGGCAGGAATAAACTTTTTCACATGTAAAACTTAAGTTCTGCATATACATCCACCTTGTTAATCATGTTCAGTAGGATGTCACAATCAGACTGATACATGCAGTGTGTTCCCAACAGTCAGCTTAGATACAATGGCAACCAGCTCTGAGAAGGGAATGAATTTGGGATTTTCACATCATCCTCTCTCCTACAAGCTTGACTTTAAGGTTCACTTTGAAGACAATCATCTGGATAGCAGGATGGCAGTTAAATTTTCTGGACTCTGAAAGCAGACACTCACTGGCTGGGTTTCCTAGGAAGCACCTGTCAGACCACACATGGCTGTAAGAGATGCAGCTGAATCAAGGCACAGAAGACAGCAAATCTGTAGCCAAGCTGTCTGAAGCAGTTGAGAGAAGAAAAACTTTCAGTCATCCAGGCTGGGAAATTACCGTGTTTGGTTTTCACAAGGTACAGTAACACCTACATTGTTTGCCACTGAAAAATTATATTTACAGTCTGTTGAGATGAAATAATGTACTTTAATCCATGAAATTTAGAAAAGCTGACAGGTTACTTTTTAAATATCATTCTCTGTTGCCTGAAAGTTTTTACTGCAGACTATAAGACACAGCAGTAAATGTAGTCCCTCTTCAGAGCCTGAAAGCTAAAGTGGCAGTGCTGACATACAAAATAGTGAATAATACAATTAAAGTAGTCTGCTTTCCTTCTAATATGAGCTTGGAGATGTCAGTGCTAGTACTCTTCAGAGTAATAACATTGTGCGTTATTAAAGACAAGATCTCAACAGCTGTTTAATGTTAATACAAGAACCCTAAACACATTCTGAGAGGCTCCATGTCAGTCCAATATAGGCACTGCAATTTTAACTTACAGTACAGTTACTACCTTTTCTTGCATGCTGCAAGTTTATTTCCTGTTTTGTCAGGGAATCATTAATCTTTAAAAAAAATTTGAAAGTTCAGAAAAGAACTCCTAAAATGTACCCACAGTTCTCCATATCCTTATGTAAAGAAAAAGAAAGTTACTTTAGAGTCAGACAAATCTCTGTCCCCTTCCCCACAGCCTTGGTATTCATTCCTCATCTTCATTTTGCCTTGAGTAGAATTCCACCATTCCTCTTTTCCAAGATCGAGCAATACTGGCAGCAGCTGTGATTCGTAAAGAGCCTCATGCAGGATCTGAGTTTAAATTCTAGCTGTTCACACACTGTGTGCTAGCATATGTTATAAGCAACTATAAATTGTGTACAGATGTGTTCCAGAATTCCAGTGAAGCCAAGCTAACAACACTGAATAACTGCTTGTGTGCTTTGTAACTATACATAATGAATGTGCTGTCATATAACAGAGTCCATCTCTGTGTCAGGATTTATCCACTGGCTTTGGAAGCAAGGAATAAGAATTACAGCGTGAATTTTTAAGCAAGATTTTTAATAGAAGATATGCAAACCAAAGAGAGATGACTGATTTCTGGGGAACACTTTATGTAAGAGATTCTGATTAAATGAGTGCACAAGTCAGGGCTCAAAAAAAATATTGGTTTAGAATACTCTTGAAGGTTTAAAGGAAAAAAAAATACATATAAGTAAAAAGAAAAAGCATGCAAACATTGGCCCAGTTGGAAAAGCAAAGTGCCAACAAGCAAAAAATAGAAGGAAGCACAGTAAAGGAATGGGGTGGGGGAGGAAGAGGGCAGGCAGATGTCAGAGGAAGATGACTCTAATCACCAGGAAGAACAGGGCTGAAAGGAGATGAGCATCCTTAAAGTACCCTGTACATATTCTCTGCTGTACTCTTGCACAAAACTGATGATTTTAGAGAGAAGATTGCTCTGTAAATTAGAGTTTGAACAATAAATGCTGGGAATATTGACCATCTTTGTTGTGTGGAAAGCGCAGCCCATCATTGCTCAAACACCAGATGTGCCCTTTCCATGAGTCCAACAGAACAGCAGCACTGTTGTCAGTTGCCACTGACCAGTGGCAAACACCAAGAAGATAAAGAAAGTATGACTAGAAGAAATAATTATTTTCTTTAAGCTGTGTAGACAAAGCAGTAGAGGAAAGAGAAAGGCTTGAACACAGTATCAAAATGTGACCATAAGCTAGCTAGCTGGCAGAAGATCAGACCTCTGTGGCCTGCCCCACTTAGAGCCCTCAGGAAAAGCATCTCAGCATATATTTTAAGTTAATCTTGATCAAGCTCTGGTCCCACTATCCTGCCCATTTCCAGCTTTTTATGCCCTTCTCTGTGACTTTAGCACAAGCACTTATTTGATTGCATGGTGAAGTGCTTCACAGAGCTGGAAGAACTGAAAGCTTATGAAATAAAATAATTAGCTCTCAGCAAGGCAAGTTCTCTGGATGGGATCCACGTGAAATCAGAGAGCTGCCAGGGATAATGCAAGGGTGGGGATAGAGGTGTGCAGCCTTGGTCCACAGGGAGTATGAAGGTTACAGTTACCTAGTCCTAGATTACCTTGAGCTGCTGTGGAAGCATACTCTGATGCCTCTCAGAAAATGTCATAAGCTTCTTTGCAACTCTATAGATAAAATTTTGCTTTATTGGCAAATAGAGAGAGATACCTTTTCTTATAAACTAAGATGATTAGTGGTTCCTCTACCGCAGGTTGCTCTCCTGATTGAAAGAAGGCTTGTAGGTTTAATGAGAGTACTCTCCAGCAGACAGTAGCAGCAAATCATTAGTGAACAGCATCAGCTCTGACAGAGGCACAGCTTTCAAGATTCATCCTGTGTTTGAAGGTGATTTGCTACATCAAAGCTGAGAAAATATATGAATAAGGAAAAGGAAAAAACTTTGGAACTTTGATTATATCTTGCTTTTTTGTTATTGAGCTTACCTTTTGGTATAGATCTTCTTTCTTGTGTTACACATTCCAGTGCATTTCTCCATATGCATTGTATTTGCATCATTTGGCAAAGAACATGAAAACCTAAACGATGATCAGACTGTGCTGGAAAGGGTCTGTTAACAGAAAACACAGGCAGTTAAATCACATCATATTAAATCAGCAACATTCTTACCCCTGAAGCATGGCATCTTATTATTTATGGACTATTTATTCTTGACTCTTTGGTCTCCTTATATCTCATGAGCCTGATTAGCTACATATTTGATGGTTTCATTTTCTCCTCTCTGAAATTCCTTGGATTAATCCATGCAGGTCATTTTGCTAACCCATTTTGTCCAGGCTTGTGATACTGCTTGGTACCCTCAGAGTCTACCTTACAATGTTGATATAGCTTAACAACTGGCTAGTCTCCAGCCTTTCTTTGCCACAAACAAAAAGATGAATACTCCTATCCCTTATCTGGGAGGGACAGATGCAGCTGTACTTCCTAGCTCAATTTTAACTGCATATTTCTGAAAGATTAAGTGCTATATACGAATTCAAAGTGAATCTTTTGAAAACATATCTATGGAAGACATGTAAAAGCACAGAACTAACACTATAAAGGGCTGTGGCTCAAAAAATCTCAGGTAACATTAGATTGTTGGCCTACAGACTGTCAATGAACAACATAGATTTCTGCTATTTTATTGTCCTGCTGCTTTTTGTTGTGTTAGATGCTATATTATTTCCCTGAGTCTTCTCTTAAGGCAGACTATATTTGAATATTTGACTATATTTGCTTTATATAGCAATGGTTCCTGATTTTCTGGGAGAACTGATCTGAATTACATGACATTATGTCACATAATGATGATGATAAGAGGCAGCAAAGTCTGATACTGCTTTTCAGACAGGATAACTGCAATAGAAGAGGACTTGGTGACAAGTTACACTGGAGGAATTTTTGCAAGGGATGACACTTCCTCTGAGTGTCCTAAACTTCACCTTAAAGCGTGTCCTGTGTTGGGCAATGGAGTTCAGTGGTAATGGTGCAGGACTTCACAAAGGGCTGCTGTCAGCTGTCAGACCAGAGTCACTGTGGTAGTCCTGGTATCAAACACAGGGTGACTCAGTAAGTAAGAAAGAAAATATGAAGGTAGTGCTTTGCACATATAGAATAACCTGGTCTCAACAACAACAAACATCTCTTTTTGCTGGCTCTAGCCATTTTAATACATTTTGGAGAAAAGCAGCACAAGAGGAGTTGCTCCATCCCAAAGGGTATGTGTTGCTACACCAAAGAGCAGCTAGCTACATTGTTAGGACTTCAGCTGTTAAGACTTAGCATGCTCCACTGCATTCCCAAACCAGCATTCCTTACTTAACAGATAAGGAATTAGTGATTAAATTATTTCCATCAAATGCTACCCCTTTCAGCTATGTTAGTTGTCCTTTGTTGCTTTATTGACCCCGTTTTCCAGGCCATTACTTTCCCAAACAGCAGTCCTCAGAAGAACTATCCCATTAGGGAAACATAAGTTTGCAGATTTTAATTTATCTGGGGCCTTACTGGTATCTGGTTGCATTTCTTCACCTGTTAGCTTTCTTCAGGAGGTTTTACATGGCTTTGCTGCCAGTTCAATCGATTGCTTTTGTTTATTAGGAGAAGCACTAGCCCAGATGCAAAGACCAATGCCCAAGTACTAGACACCTTGTGCTGATATGCAGTGCAGCAGCTCCAGAGCTTCCCAGATTTCAGAGGCAGGGAGAGAACTGCTTGAAAATTTTTGCCACAGGAGATAATTGTCTTGCCTAAGGACAAGTGAGTTCAAACTGGAAAAGGTGAGATAAGCACCATAATTGAACTTTCAGAGGTTGGTCTTGTCTCAAGGACTTTGGCATGGTCTCCCCATTGGTGCAGGAAGACAGGGTTGCCTTGTGCAAAAAAGGAGTCAGGAACATGACTCTGCTTTTCTCCTTCATGATACCATGGGACAATACCTGTCCTTGTAACAAAGAAACTATAGACACTTTAACTGGGATTGATCCCTACGTGATGCACGTGCTCATTTTTGTCTTCTTCCGTTTCAATATTGAACCAAGCTGCAGAGAGAAATTCTGGCCCCATGGTATTACCCAAGGTGAACAGCTGAAGCATTCAGATAGTCATTTTCTGAATCAGCTTGCAGAGCCTAAGTAGCTAGATTAAAAGAATACAGGTGGGAGAGTGATAAATCCCATGATCAGAGGCATTTACAACGAGCTATGAGACTGCTTTGTGCTGTTTGTTGCTTTAGGCTGGGATTTTTGAATCCCAGTCTTTGTTGTTTTCCCAGCTTTGTTTGCTCAAGGCAAAGTGATTGTTGAATACCTCACACGGAGGCCCCTAATTCTGGCTGGGACAGCCCGTAATATAAAACTTTAATGAGACACAGTACCAGTATGGAAAGATGTGTCATTCCAGTCTTACTGCTGCTGGTATTTCACTAATTTTACCATATGGTCCACGTCTTCAGTGTGCTATTTTCCTGTAGTTTCAGCCCATATACCAAAGCATAGAAAGATGTACACTAAAGGCCACATTTTGCTAGGTTTATTCCCCTGAAGATGTGTCCTGTCAGATCTGACCAGCCCCCAAAAAGCCACAGAAACCATGCACATGATTTCCCTGGTTCTGAAGGCAGCATCATGGCTGGTTAAGCAAATTTTTTTTGACTGGCCTGACTGAAGGGAAGCAAGTAATTTCTGAAGCCTGGCTTGTAATGTAACTATCCCTCTCTGGCATAAGCTCCTGGACCGCGGCTATTTTTACTATTGCTGTGCTCCAGCTGGAGACTTGATTGCCTAAATCGGCTTTTGCATCTCAGAAGTGAAGGGTTAGTGCTGCAGAGCCGGCTGCCGAGCGCGGCTCAGGCGCTGCAATTGTAGGATGGATGCGCCCTCCCGTGTACCAGCTCTGAAGTGTCGGCAGAGCCACAGCGCTCGGACAGCAAGGCGGCTCCCTGGAGATCTGGAGGTTTGGGGGTTTTTTAACAAAATGTCGTCAAATAGCAACTCTACAAATACTGTCGTTCAATCTGCCAGAATTTACTCATAAAAATTTAATTTGGAAAAAATGGAGAAGCTTATTGCTAAAAAGCAATAAGAATAGTGGGGTTGAGTCCTCCCCACATGGCTTTTTTTGCTTATGCAGCGAACCCAAGTCAGAAGAAACAAGAATACATACACCAAGATATTTTTCTACTCCCAAAGAGGATAGAATAAGACTTTATCAAAAAATCAGTAAAATCTCTGTCAAATAGAGCAGGGTAAAGAAAGAAGCATTTCGAGGTGATAGTCCTTTTGCACTAACTTCTTTGGAGGAGTGTAGCACCAGTTGCACATTTTAATTTCAGGGAACCAGCGGAGTTTAGGTTGAACCACTGAGAAATCTTTTACTTTTTACTTACTTTGATTTTGACACCATCATTGCTGCATCTATTCATCACAAAACATCAAATCAAAGTAGTGGCCATCAGTATCTGTCTACCAGTGAAAATTATTATGTTTTTCAAGAGTCTGTGTTTCTTCTTAAAGTTTGAGTTTATATTATTAAATTGTAAGGTATCCACATTATAGAGCTGTAATACAAGAATCTCCAAACTGCCCAAGAGATGTTCTCCATTGGCAAGGAAAAAGTCCTGAAGATAATTCTATTTCAAGTAGCAGAAGAGTTATGCCAGCTATTCCCTATTATTTTGCCTCAGCAGTGGCATGGAGTAGCAAAGGGAAGTATTCCTTTTCATGTAGCTGACTAATCCATCTCAGCTCTTGGCACGTGTCCTCAGGGGCTGGGAGCAGGACAGAGGTTGGAGGATGTCTCTGTATCTTTGTCTCTTCATGGTCCCTGGAAGCAACTTAAAGAGATCTTCTGAGCAGTGTAGGCAGTAAACTGGATGTTTGAAGGTGGTGATGTGAGTAATAACTATTGGGTGACAACATAGCTGCTTCAAAAATGTGATTTGCCTTCCTTCTTTCTTTATTCTCCCTTCTTTATTCTTTCTGTATCCAAGACAATCAAATGGTCAGTATCTTTATTTGGTTATAGATGTATTGGACTGCTTTCCTTTCAACAGATTATCCCGTCAAATCAAATCTTGTCTACTCTTTTTTCCTTTTTTCTTCTACAGAGGAGTGGTATTGCTGTGTTTGGATAGTTTTTAGTTTTCTCTACATCTTGTATTTTAGATAGGAAAATTCCAGATGTATTTTGTTTCTGTTGATCTATTTTGCCTAGTCACCATAAATTTCAATGTTCTCCCTCTGCTGCATTTGTTCCATCAGTTGTCTTAACTGGCAGTTTCTTTAATAGTCCTTATTCACATATGAGATTTTCATAGCTTTGAGCTACTTCATTTCTCTAGAGAGGAAATTAATTTGCACTTTAAACATAAGCAACTCTTAGCCCCCATTCAGGCTACTCTCACACTGTGGACTGCCTCAGATCTATCAGGTTTGTTGTTGGTTTTTTTGCCCGAATTTGTTCCTTTCCTTTAAAAAAAAAAGAATCTTGTAACTGGAACCTGGTTTCAGGTCTTAAAATGACACTTTCTTTCACTCAAGTCAACCAAGAAAAGAAATCTACCAATTATTTCTGAAGTTTGAATCACTTCCTTTTCAATAAGCCAGAAGCTGATGCTGTATCATTTTCTCATTCTGTAGCTTCTGTTAATGTGCCTTAAAAGCCAGAGGGAAAAAGAAGACCAAAACCAACAAAAAATTATAAAGATGATTATAAAAATATGGAGACTGATGTTTGTGCCATTACTAAATTCTCAAATATGTTTGATGCATACAATATAAAGTTACTACATGATATGACAGATTAGGAAGATTCTTTTACAGTTCTAATACCTAGGGCCCAAAATTGGATTTGACAAAAAATTCAAGAGTACACACAAATATTTTGCAGAGTTGTTTTTTGAACTGAGTTTAAAACCTAGCTGGTGGTATTTACTAGTCACCAAGAGGTTGTCCAAAATACCTGCTGGCCCTCAGGATCCCAAAACTATACTGTTTGAAACCAATTTCTATTGGTTGGGGCTGTATCCCTCCATAGATATCATTTACAGGTAGCTTGCATGAGTTCCACAATGTGCTACCAATTATGACATCTAGGCCCTCTAACCACTGTTTTCCTCCAACCATTTCTGGTATCTCCAAAGTTAGAGGAAAGTTGGGTTTATCCTGCCTGGTAGAAAGAAGTCTAACAAAATCTACATAAAGAGCCCAGAGCAGTTTAAGGAACTGAAGCAATAATTCAGAATGAAAAGAGGCATCTTCACAATGTTCCTGCTCAATAAAACTTGATGTATTTTCCCCTAGCTCTACTTGATAATTTGAAATTAAGAGAGTACCTGTACTGTCTTATAGAAACTTTTTACATCAATACTTTACAAGAATGTTGTAAAAAATACAATCAGTGTATGCAAGTAGCAAGACAAAAGATTGATGTTACTAATTTAGTTGAGGAACAATTTAAAGTGGACTGGTTGGGCTCTGATACAAAGATGGGTTTCTAAACTAAAGAGGGGATGACATGGAAACTTGCTATTTCTGAAGCCCTCTGCATCAAATTTGCCTTTTCTCCTGATGTGGTAAAAAATACAACCCCATTCATAAAAATGAATGCAAGGTTTAAAAGAGCTCTGGGAACTAGTCTAACCTCTAATATGCAGACACTGTGTGTCACCTATCACATGCTGGTACTTCTCAGATCTTGGATTCATTCTAAACTTCAGCAATAGCTTCCAATTTTTCTATTGATAATACTGTTGCTTGATATCAGTGTATTTGAACAATGGTTTCACAACAATGAAGTTGCTTTGTTTATCCCATAGATTGATAATATGCTACTGGTGGACTATTAATTTGGGAGGGTTGTTTATTCTTATTTTAATAATAACACATTCAATCAGGACACAATCAGGCCATTTTGTTGCTAACAAACTGTGTTCCCAAGAAACATGCAGGTGTATGGAGTGAATGTATTTCACACTAATTTGTGGATTGGAAATCTGGTCAGCTAAGCAGGGCCTCTTCTGGACATTTGTCAAGTCCTCGGTCCCTGTCAGATATCACCATCCCAGCCAACACTCCCTGTAGTGCTCTGCACATTCCATTCTGTGGGGTAGGATCTTTATCTTCCTTACTGTCTGGAAAACAGATTATACAGTTTGGATGCTACTTAAAGAGGAAGAGTAAACCCGACCATTACTATTACTTTTGGTTAGACAGAATGGGAATTTGTGTCCTATACATTTTACTTAGCATCCTATAAAGTTTATTTACATAACAAGCGGTAGGAGGAAGATCACAGTGCAAAGATTCCATTTTAAAATGAAGTAATTTGTCAACATTTGTTTTTCCACTCATTTCAATTTGCATGCAAGGATACTAAGTTTTATCTCTGGCTGTGCTACAGGGCTATAGTTTATTCACAGCAGGAGAGAGAGCAAATATAAACAGCAAGCTAATGGGCTGAGCCACCATCTAGCTGAAGCTGAAGCTTACCTTAAGTTGATGGCACAGTACAGTAGCTGCAGCAAACAAGTCAATGTGACCTGCAGATCATAACTTATTTGGGCCGTGAGAATGAATATAAGGTTTGAAATTTAAGTGTGCATTTTAAGAATGTATCTGAGACAGCTTATGATTCTTTCTAATTTAGGTACAGAAATGCTGTTTCAAACTGTAATTGTAGCAGCCACTTCAAAATACCAAACTGGAGGTGTTGACATCTATTTATAGATGTCTGCTATTTGTCCTCTGAGCTCCTTTAGAGCCAGTGGAGAGACAGGAATTGTTTTGGGTGTCACTTAGAATCACAGAATCATAGAATGGTTTGGGATGGAAGGGACCCTAAAGATCATCCAGTTCCAAGCCCTCTGCCATGGGCAGGGACACCTTCCACTAAACTGGGTTACTCAATGCCCCATTTAACCCAGCCTTGAGCACTTCCAAGGAGGAGGCCTCCAGAGCTTCTCTGACCAAACTGTTCCAGTGCCTCACCACCCTCACAGTAAAGAATTTCTTCAAAATATCTAACCTAAATTTCCCCTCTTTCAGTTTGAACCCACTACTCCTTGTCCTGTCACTACAGTTCCTGATGAAGAGTCCCTCTCCAGCTTCCCCCTTCAGATAATGGAAGGTTGCTACAAGGTGTCCACACAACCTTCTCCACACTGAACAGCCCCAGCTCTCTCAGGCTGTCTTCATAGTGGAGGTGTTCTAGTCCCCTTATAAATTTCATATTCTTCCTCTGGACTTTCTCCAGAAGTTCCATGTTCTTATGTTGGAGGCACCAGGAGCTGGCCCTGGCACTTGGCACACTCCAGGAGTGTACCCAGAGGCAGGGGCAATGGCACCTTGAAGGGGCTGAGATCAGCTCAGCTGGCTGGAGCCTGGAGCAAATAACACCAGGGTTGTGAGTTCAGTCCTCAACAGGTCATTCATGTAAGAGCTGGACTTCAAGATCCTTGTGGGTCCCTTCCAAGTCAGAACATTCTGTCATCTGGAAATAAAGACCTGATTCTCTCCCCTGGCTACGAAAGGAGCATGACAAAAGCTCAGAGGTGGATGTCTCTCCATTTCTGACATACTGTTAGACTGGGGAGATAGTAACTTGAATAAATAAGCAAAGTTACTACTTAACCAACACTAAATCTTTTGTCCATTGACATCCCCCTGTAAAGACAAATATTTTGTCCTTACTACATTTTGTGGGAAATGCTTGTTGGACTTGTGAATCCTTTGCTGGCTACAAGTATCAATTTAACTTAAATTTCTATGAAAATTGAATAATACTATATATGCATATTATATAAAAATATATTATTTTCAGAGTATTTCCATAATGAATACAAATTTTTGAAACTGAACAGGTGTCCTTGGATGAGGAAAGATGGACTTTTTCTTATTATTCTTGCATAAACAGCAGAGACAATATTGTCCAGTATGATTTGAATTATTTGGAGTAGCTATTACAACCCAGAGGATGATTGCACATGCAACAGGCTGGCTCGTACCAGCAAAACATTCACATAAAGTTTCTTTACTGAGTATGTGATGGCTGCTTCACCTGAATGTGAAGAAGTCTGATGCCCTGTATTTGATGACAGTGATGGAGAGAAAAGTACTCCTTTTTAAAATTTATACAGAATTTTTCACTGATGCAATAATAGTAAAATATATGGGGAAAAATATAACAGTGAAAATTTTCTTCACTGATATGCCAACTTTATTCATTTCTGCATGCAAAAGCTGAATTATTTATTTGCATGAGACAATTTATTCTATACAATTGCAGCAAATACTTGTTGATGTCTTAGGAAAAGTTTTTACTTGATCAGGTAAGTATAAGACTAAATTTCTTTCATCAGATATATAGTTTATTGTTAGCTACAGTCTGAAAGTGCACAGCTTTGAGATGGAGCTACAGACTTATTTTTTGACCACAAGAGATGAAAAATTACCAAGTCTGTTTGCTGTTTGAATGAGATTTTAGGAGTGAGATAGCCATATAACTATTGATAAGACTGGGTATTTCATTACCTCCTGTGAGCTGTCATGACAGCTATGTATTTTGTATTTCTGCTGCTGTTAAAAGAGTGAACAGAATTGATCAAATGGGCTGCTAGCAAGAACTGTTCACTGGAAATCTCAAATCTTTCTGGAGGGAGATGGAAATATATGAAAATACTTAAGCTGAATTTCAAAAAAGCTCTATGTGAGAGATTGCATCACAAGTTTAAGGATGAAGTGGTCTAAATACCCCAAGAGGCACGTTTTCTCCTTTCTGTAAATCAGAAATTAATGGGAATAAAACTCTTATATAACTTATATTATCTTATAACTCTTATCTCCCTGTTTGGTTTGGTTGGGTTTGGGGTTTTTTCCTTCTATTGCTCTAAATTTCAGAATGCTCTTCTTCCCATGAGGAGGATTTCTGAGAAGGCACAAGTAAGTGATGATTGAATAAGAAATTTCTCGAATAAAGTGTATTGGATCCCCAAATCCAGATCTCACAGAAATGAGATCTCAGTTCTGAAGGATACATAACAGGAAAATCAGATAAATATGTATACTCAATCTTGATTGATTTGATAACAAAGACCAAACAACAGACATTGCAATAGACTTCTGCTAGAACTTTTGGCCATTTCTGACTTGCCTTTCTAGAGGATTCTGTACGAGGAACAAAATTAATAACTGTACTGTAGTTCAGATTTTAAGCTTGTGCCTGGGGCATGAGTTTCCAAACACCTCTGTCCATACTGGTTGCAATTTCAGACTTCTATTTTCTCTGATGTGGAAGCTTGATTACAACAAAAATGGAAGCCCGGTTCAAACAACTATGTACTGTGCACATTAATTCTTCTTTGGAAGCCTGTAGGAAATTCTTATGGCCAGAAAAAGCCCAATTTTCAGAGCACCTGTCTCTGAGAGGCTTTCTCTAGCATCACATCTCTCAGCCCCTCATTTCTGGCCCATGCATTGACTCTCATGTGGGTTCCACACAGAAGACTTTGAAGTGTTAAGAGTCTTTGATACAGTGCCACAGCAATTTAATTATTTTCTCCTGTGCTGCCTCAGCTACACTAAGCTTAAGGAATTAGATGGGATGCAAGATTTTAGCTTTAATTTATAAAAATGCAAATGATCTGGAATTAAATTGCTCAGAAACTTGACTCTCCATCATACAGTGATAAGCAGCACTTGAGCTGCAGCTTTTTCCTATGGCACAGAATTCTGCCTGAGTGATTGCTGGACTGGGAGCTTTTCTACCTCACCTCCTCTTCCCATCTCCAAAGAATTTAATGTACTACAAAGTACTTCCACTCCACTCTGTTTTCAAGGAGGAAGTGACCTGAAGCAGAGATCAGATTTTCAGAAAGTCCTTTCTGTTTAACTTCCCATTCATATCCATGGAAAGTCCTCCATCTGCCCAGAATATCAGTTTTCCAGGGCTCCTCTTGCACAAGAAAATCAACAAACAAATACCAGCACATACCTTGTGACCCCTTGGGCATTTACTCCACCTTCTTGATCTCTTCTGCTTTTGAAAAAACAATTTGAAGTATCTCCCATTGCTGATTTTATGCAGGATCTTTAGAGGATTATAGCAGATAAAGAAACACAAGTTTTATTCAAGGTGAGAAACCAGCATGATTACAATTCATTGTCATTCAAGCACATAACAGACAGACTGCCTCTGCATCCCTGTCTCTTCTCCCTTAAATATGGTGTGGAGTTTTAAAGAGTTATTGTCTTTGCCTTCCTTGCATATTTTCTCACCAGACACACTGGATTATTGGAAGTCTCCCAGTAGCTTTCTTGACATAAGGGACTTGAGATACATATACATACATACATATACACATACATATACATATACATATACATCTCTCCCTGATAGTTGATCTGTTTAAATCATCTTAGTTTCCAGATCTTATTGATCCTATCACCTGTTTACTCACTATAAGCTGAAGTTTCCTCTTCTCCTGCACCTCCAAAGCCATACAGAATTCTGTGCCTCCTCTGTGTGCCTTGCCCCGATTTACTCCACCTTCTCTTCAGTTTAATTCTGCTGCAGTGCCAAATCTGTCATCATCTGCTTTTTCCAGAAAATGCTCAGTACCCTGTATGTCCATGATCTATGCACAGATACACCCTTGGAACTTGCTTGGCTTACCGACTTGCAAAACTTACAAGTTTTGGTGGGGTGGCAGAAATGTAACTGAGAACCAAGGTTTGGTTAATGCCTTTCCTCTTGTGATAATGGTGTTTGAGGCTGTAAAACAGACTTTGGTGTAGGGTGCAGTGTGTTTGAAGAAAACAATAAACACAAGCTTTCCACTCTATATAGCACTTGATAAATATGTGTTTATTTCCTCATCTTTCACCAGTTTTACAGTTTTAACCAGTGTCTCAGTGGTTATGTTTGTCAGAAGCATACAATGGAACTTCAAATAGTTCTATTCTGTAGTTATGAAATTAAAAACAAATTAATAGGCCTTTCCATATGGATCTGCGCCAAAAAATAACAAAACTAATTTTTTATAACATATTACAGAGTTACGTAAGATTTCAACTTACATTTCTAACTTACTCCACGTACTGTATTTACACAGTTAACTAATTAATTATTTACATTTTTCAAATTCTGTAGTCATAAATCTTTTTATATTGTACATTCTAGTTTAAACTTTTATTACAGAAGTTATTTAACACGCATTTCAGACACTGGAATTTCAATATTTCACATGAGTTCTAAGAAATTACTGCCTGGTTTCACTAGTGATGTGTCAAGATGCCTCCTTCATAAGAAAATACATATATTACAAAGGAATTTTATAATATTCAGAATCTTGAATTTTGAAAAAAACTAAGTACGTGGGATATAATAATGATAATGCTATTTTTGTTTCTATGCAATATATTTTTTTGGAATGACATATTACCTGAGATGTAAAATTGTTAGATGTGTGGGCTTTTGGTAAAGATCTGAAATTTTACATAAATGTTTGCCTTCTATTTACTGAGAACTACTTCTATCTGTATAGATATATAAATGTTATTTATATATCTATATCATATTTTCCAGAAAAGTCTATATCTCCATAAATAAACATTGGTATTATATTAGGAAACTTCCCACTATCCTTAAAAAGCAATGTGCTCTAGTACAATATTCAACTTCTGACACAGACACAATAGTAAATGTGACCTCTAATGGTAATACTTCCTTCTAAGGGAAGTAAGAGGTACCTGTTGAATTTGGAAGACGTGGCAGACAACTTATGTGGACCCAATGAAGGAAATTTTATATATCCAGTCCCAAAAATGTTATGCAGGAGCATCTGACACAGCAGATAACTTTGGGTCAACTTTCCATGTTACATGTAACTACCTAAACACCATCTGAATAGAAAAAAGTTAATTATAGAAACCCCTTACAACAGTTAATGCTGTGTTGTCTTCTCTCGTTACAATAATATGCATTTCTATTAACAAATGATTGCAGATACCAAGTTTAAAGCAAAAGGTCATAGATTTCATGGTTTTTTTATTCTGTTATTGGTAGACACTGTTAGGCACAATATGACATTCTTGTAAACATGAATTTTGATACATTAGACCACAAACTGAAGTTACAGAAAGCAGTACACAGACATGTAAGAAGCACAGACCCACTACACATTCCAGGCACAGATGCAGCCATCTGGGAGGCCTGACCCTGTATCCATCACAACTGAAACACCCGGCTGACACCAGCAGAAAAGAAATGCATCTGGCTGCCAAACACTCCGGTTCTGAAATAATTCTCTTTTTTTGTCTTCTACCAAACATTTCATAGACTTTTAAAATATAGATGGTCTCATAATCACACGTTGGTAAAAATGTATTTTTTTTACCCTGAAACACCTAATTATTACAAAGTCTGTATGAAGAACTAAGGCCCCTACAGCAAGTAATGCAACTAACACATTTAGAAAGCTCTCTTCAAAATATGTATCTACATATTTTCAAGGAGTTGAAAATAATCTTCCAATAACAAGTCATAAGAGAAAATCTCTTGAAGAAAATCTCTTTTTTATTTCCCAAACTTAAAATTGCACTACACTCTCTGTGCAACACTGTGCAACTCAAGAACCAAACTGAGGAATAATTTCTGAGCTTTTAAGTGTATTGCTTATTGCAGCTCCCACCCTTCATAACCTGCATGTGTATGGTAGGCACAAATTAATATGAGTTATTTACATCCAACAGAGAAAAATTAGAATTCTTATCAGAAACTGTTTCTTGAAAAAAAATAGTGCACTTGAATTATGTAACTTTTAAGAAATTGTTCAGTATCCCATGGTTATATGAAGAAACACTAATTTTAGTCTATAAACTCATAGAGGATTTTTGTTCTGCTAAGGACCCATGAGCAATCTGAGTATACAGTTACTGTTATTGTTATTGGGAGCGAGCTCTCTTCCTCTGAATAATCAGGAAAAAAAGGTGTTAAATTATTTAACAAAAAAGCTTTGGAAAGATATATTAATTTTCCTTTTCTAACTTGCTAGAAATGGAGAATAAGGCAACAACTGAGATAAACATATATCTTGCTTTGTAAACCAAGCTTGTTAATACATTTCTTAAAAGTGAACTTTCACGCTGAAAAATTGCAAGGCCTTAAAAGAGAAACTTTAATTACTTTGACAAGACCATGACTTCTGTTTAATTCACTATTTTAAAGCACTCCAAAAGATATTGGGAGGGATTTATTTCAGTGTCATAGATGAGTCTTCAGCTTTAAGTAACTCATTTTTATGGCTAAAAAACTTCTATAGCATCCTTCATGACTGAATAATGTTTTGAAAAATGCCACCAATTTCCATTACAACCTTCTATGGAAGCTTTTATGTTTATATTTGTTTATGTAGGTTTAAATTACGGAAGTATTCTAACCTAATTCCATGGAAAAACAATAGATGGTGTGCTAATATCAGTGTCTTTTGACTGGTCTTATAACCAGACCTCAAAACACAGGCCTTGCTGTCTCATATGGCCTGGATGAACATGGAAAAATTCTTATTTGCCACTCAAAGTAGATAATTTAACCAACCAGAACTGGCTGATAAAGCCATGGCAGGTGACACTAAAGTGATGACAAAATCATTCCATAAGTAGTTTTAAGTCTGAAGTACGTAAAAAATTGTTCAACATAAATAAGACAGACTACAATTCTCCTATTTAGAGAAGGGGATAAAGGAAGAAAATTATGCTATAAGACTTCTGAACTCATTTTCCATGCTGAGCAAAAAAATTCACTTTTAAGTTCATTCAGTGCTCGATATCCTGCTTTGTCCACTTCTTTGGTATTCTGTTCTCATTCTGCAAATTCTAACAGAATTTTAATGGTCATCTTACTTCAAATGAAAGAGCAATGAGCTGAAAGCATAACCAGAACAACAGATGCCATAATACTGCAGAACACATTGGTTCTAATGATTTCTGTCTCCTTATATTCACTTCTTGTAATGATTGGGGGCATCCGCAAATGCAAACTTCAGTCTGTAGGCCTCTGCTAGGAGTACACTGATGTCTTCATTTCCCCAGTGTACTGTAGGCAAATTCTGTAAAAATATCAGTAACTCCTAATTGAAAAGGAAAAAAAAGAAAATAAGTAAATATATTTTTTTCAAATATCAGTGCAATAACTATGTATTTTACAATGATCATTTAGAAGAAACCACTCAGGTAGCACCTCTGAATTCAAAACAAATCTGGGATGCAATTAGGTTTAGTGATTTTTACATAGACACTTGCTATTCAACCTAGAAACCTGCTATTAATTGTAGCTGAAATATGGTTATTTGCTTGATTTATTTTTTTTTTTTTTGAGGAAAATAATCTATGTTTCTGCCTATCGAAATTATTTTTATGCTTCAGGGCATGAAGTTATACAATTTGCTACATTTTCAAAATTATGGATGATCGTTAAGTCTGGATTCTCACACACCAACACAAAGATAAGCTACTTCTCTACTTATACATGAAGAATTGTGAAATAAATTACTATTTCAGTCAGTTACAATCAACTCCCACCTCAATTCTTAGCCCAGGTTTCCCACTCCCTGCTGGTTTCTGATCCCAAAATATTCTCCTGTGGGTCAGCTTTCTCTCTCTCTCATGCTAGGTTTAGGCAAAGTTCGCTTCCAAGAAGCCTAAGCCCAGAAACAGAGGTAACAAGCTCACTGGGACAGCTCCTCTGTTCACTTCTGATGAAGTGAACATCACCACGATCCTCAGCAGCACAAAGCCTCAAATACTCATCTGTAGGTTGAAATCTGCCAGCTCTGAGAGGACTCTTTGGAAGATCCACCACAAATTATCTCCTGACTTCATGCAAATGACAATTTTTATAAGGCACATCATTTGACTAAAGTAAGGAAATTAGTTTGCTCTTTAAAGAAAAAAAACTGGTGATCCATAAGGTCAGAAACCCTCAAACATGATGCAAAAGTCACCCTAGGCCAAATTTAAAGTTCATGTTTGAAGGTCTCCATAGTGCAGATCACCTCATACTTTTAATTGTTTTGATAAACTGTGGCAAACCAGAAAAAGAGAAGTTTTGGATTAGTCAAAACAAAATTAATGTGGATTTTTATGATGGGAGGTATAAGACAATCTTAGGAATAAGTGAAGCTGTTAGGCCTGCTTACATCTTGTAGGCGCTCTGTCTTTGTAGAAAAAATGCAGACAATTTGTGCATATTTGTATACATGCATTTGTATTTGTGAGGATGTGTATATTTTTGTGTATGTCTGTTAAGGTTCATTCTAAAGATCAGAAATAAGTGAATGGGAATGCAATTAAAACCACAACCATTATCTTGTTATAAATCAGAATCCTGCAGTATCATGCATAAGTACCTAGGGAAATTATTCTTCATAAGAGTCTTATTCTGGTTCTCCCTTCTCCCTCCTCTGCACCTGCTTTCATAGAAGATGGCTGTAGAAGCCCTTAGCAAGAATTCAGTGATTTTAGGAAACAGCCAGGAGCAGAAGTTAACATTAAATTATTTCCTTGTGTTTGTGAGAAAATTATTTTGACTTCATTTATTTCACAGTCTTGCTATACTGGTTCTTGTAATATGAAAAGAGAAAGGACAGAAGTTGAGCAGTACTGTATATTTAATTATGAATAATAAGTAGTAATACAACAGAGTTAGCATGAGAATGTCTCTATTACACTTGAGAGAACACATTTTTAATAAAGTATTGCACAATTGTCAAAATCCCACTCTTTTTCAAAAATTTCTATGTACTTATTTGACAGTTATGCTGATAACTGTAATTAATAAATTAGCAGTAGAGAGTAGGAGGGTTGGGGGGGGATCATAAATGCCTAGCTCCATGAAAGTTCTTTTCTCCTTTTACAAAAGTAACTTTCAAGCAGCCTAAGACAACAATTAATTCAGTGAGCTTTGTGAAATTACCTCTTTTTGTTTTTAGTCTCAAGAATTTTCTGGGTCAGACTTCTGGTGCAAACTGGTGCAAAAGATTCATATTGCTGGAGCAGTGTTTTGGTTTTCTTTTGGGCTTTGGTTTCTTTGGGAACATCCAAAGACTATAACCTCAATATCCATGCTATATGGAATTTAACGTATAGCTCAAATCTGAAACAAGACTAATGAATAATGATGAACTAGTTTAATACTTCTACCACTAATTTTAAATTTGATAATAATTTTCATTTGAATTAAATATATATATATAAATGGCTGAGCAATGTATTGACTGAGTGGGCATTTTGCCACTGTTACCAAGGGAAAATACCAAAGTCTAAGACTGATACTGACTAGTGAATATAAATCCAAGTAATCCAAGTAGTGAGTTATAAATCCAAGTAAAGTAACTGGCCAAAGACATGCTACTTGTATGACCATCTAAAGATAAGGCTGATCTTCCTGTGATCTATTAGAGAGCTTCAAAACTTGCTCAGATGGAAATAAAGGTTACATCTTTTTTTAAAATTAAGTAAAAGTTGGCGAAAATTTTACTAAAGAAAATGCTATTTTCTTTAAATAAGAAAATATTATTTTTCTTTAACTGCTAAAGAAAATCATGATGCCTTTATTGCTGCATATGGAGCATTCTTTGGAAATAAGGAAACAAAAACAATCAAAAACCCCCAAAGTCATTGGATTTGAAGATTTGTACAAACACACTACTAATATTTACAAGACCACATGACAAGTTTGTTGAAAACTGCTCAATTCAGTATTTTACAGTTAAAAAAAAAAAAAATAAGAGTAAGAATTACTACAAGTGACTCAAGTTTACTAATTTATTTTTAATTATCATTCTTTTTTTGTCAACAGATAAGCAGGAACTACTAAGCAGCATGTACAAATAAGGCATGCATACTAACTTCCTAGATTCATTTTCCTATCCACAACAGTATTAAAATATGAGGCATTCTTTGAAATATGATGAATCACAATGTGAATTAATATTTAGCATTAAAGACTTGTAGGTGATAAACTGCCTGGTCTATTTCAGAATAAAACTAAGTCTAAAAATCAATATTTGTAAAATATTCCTGGAACAGTTTTCTTTTCTGCTTAATTTAAATGGTATTGTGATGACACCTGGCTGAAGAATCAGGGCAGCCAGCAGATCATCATCAGAGCTGGGGTTTCTAAAATCCCAGTCCAATGTTTGTTTATACTTTGGCTGTATCAACAAAAAATATGCTCAAAATTACGTCCTTTCAATTTGGCAAACAGAGTGCCCTGGTTTCCTGGACTCTTACTGAGAGGAACAGGCACACCAATTCCTTGGACTGGGGCCCACCTGCATGGCCCAGCCTGCCAGCACAGCTTCATCTCACTCAGTTTGTGATTTCTGGTGTCTGCCCTGTCATGCCACACCACGGAAAGGCATCTCCATCCTCCTGCCCTCCTCGCCAGCCAGGCAGAGCAGGAGCAAGGCACCACTTGCACAGGAAGTGAAGGGGTTTTAGTCACAGTGCTACCACCACAGTCAGGGGGCTGCAGCTGATGTCAGCCAGGACAGTGTGAGAAAACAGGCATTTTTAGCAGGGAGAGGAGAAGGTGAAGGCAGGATCTAAGAGCAGTTCTACACAGAGGGGCTTGGAAAGAAGAAAACAGGTGCCAAGAGACAATAGTAACAAGCTGAAGCTAACTTGCCACACGAAGTTAACTTGTCATAAGAAAACAATCCTTTGCCATGAGGGTGCTTGAGCAGCTTGCCAGAGAAACTGTAAATCTGTCCACTGGGATTTTTACAGCCCGCCTGGCACACTCCTGGACAGGCTGATCAAGCTCTGATGCCAGCCTGGCTTGCAGCAGCCGTGTGCACTGTGGACCTCCCTCCACAGTGAAATTTTCCAGTGTTTTATTTTTTAAAGGACATGGGCTTAAATAGAAATTCGAAAATGCAACAAAAACAAAGCACTAAACATTTACCCCTTTGGAGCATTTCAAGAAACAATGAAGTTATGTTTCTTGACAAGTAGAACTATTGTATTTTTCATTTGTAATTAAAGGATATAAGGGGCTGGTGCAGCAGGGTCAGACTATGAATAAATTACAAATCTATAAATCAAACTGACTTTTAAGTATGGCAAAAGATTTGAATATAAACTCTGTATTAGCCTTTGTAAGAGAGTTCTGGTTTATATTGACTTATTTAACCCATAATTCTGAAATAATTCTTCAGTACATTTGAAATTAAACATTTTTGTTACCAAACAAAAACCTTATCTTTTGCAGAATCTCACTCATCTTATTTCCACAACTACATTTGGATTTACGTTTTACATTACATATGTGTGTTTGTAAAATATGCTGAAACACTTTATAAAAGCATGGTCAACTATGCTACTATATATAAAGTATTTTTAAACACTTAGAAGCAGCTATCTAGATGTCAATTTTAAAGTAAATGTAAATTCAAAATGTAATTTTTCTTAGATAATTAACGTGTATTCTAGAACTACTCTCTTCACATTGTAGTCAAGACAAGACATTCTGGAAGTGCTGTGGTATAAAAGCACCTCTAGATGTATGAAGAGTAAAAGCACGAGGTCTGTGTTTTACACACCACAACAGTAAGAGTAATACTGCAGGTTAAGCAATGGCTGTTACACACAAAATTATTCTTGAGGGAAAAAAATGTGATCCCAGAAGATCCAATGCATGCATCTAAAGTAAAACACCAGGCTACCAGATAGCTCAAAAAGGTGATTTCCAAAGCCTTTATTCCTCAGTTTCCGCTAAAACCAAAAAGGTCAAGGTCTGCTCCTTGTAGACTAAATCAAAACTGAATATTAATAAAACTTCACAAAATATAGTAATTATTAAAAAGTCATCAGCCTCTTTCTCCTCATGGAGATTTTAACCCAGTGAAACCTCAGCATATTAAAACAATCTTTAAATCCCCCAATCCAGAGCAAAGAAAGAAAATTTTATCATGTTTTGGAATCTGGTTCATTACCAACTCTCCTTACAGTATGACATCTGCTATAATCCTGTTTGAAGTACAATTTTTAGCATAGGATTGGACAATAATACTGGTTATTTGGCAATGGCTATCTGTAGTTGTTATGCTATTTATTATCACCCCTACTCTGACTCCATATGTGGGTCTTGAAGGAAGGAACATCAAAACCAATTATAGAAAAAATAACACATTGATAGTTTATAAAACATAAAAGTGTTATTCTAATGAGTAGAACACTAAGTCATCTTCTGTGCTAATCGAAGCAATATATTTACTTTGAAAACCCAGAGTTTTTGTCTGTGTGAATTATTGACAAAGTTCAATGGCAAAGTGTTTTTTTTTTAATACAAGAAACTTAATAGGACATAAAAACTAGTAATAGTGTTTCCATTTTAGATAATATAAAATGGCAGTAACTAAAGTTAAAATCAAACTTGAACATACTGAGGACATTAACAGAGTTAGTTTTTAGTGTCAAAACTGAGAATTGATCTATTAATTTAACAAATAAAGGCACTCCTAAAATGCAGTACTTTTCTACGAGAGTTGTTAATCCTTACTGCTGTTAACTGCAATGTAATTATGGTCCAAGTACTCCTGGCCTACCACAGCTCTCTTTTATACTGATAGGCAGAACTTACAATCTTACTATATTTTATGATCATAAACTTTACAATATTATACTTTAGGACTATATATAAGTATATAAGTAACTTAAAGGTAAATTAAATTTATATATATAATCTTCAATGATTTTATAAGAAAATGCTAACAACTATAATTTTAATGAGCTGAATGTCTTACACATTATGAACACATATAAAACACTGCAAAATTTATGTTGCCATTTTGATTAAATGGCCCCTTTATGAGAGTTATTTGTACTTTCCAAAATTGTATTTGAAATCCCAGAACATAGCACCTACTTTTAAAGAACTAATGAAGTGAAATTCTATTAAAATTTACTTAGAGTAATTATTGAGACAACCTAAGGAGGAAACCAATTATTGCCAGGGGAAAAAAATGCTCATTTATCTTTTTAGATAATAGAAAAGAGAAATAAACCCTATGCATGCATTAAAGAAATCTAAATGTTTTCATGGTTTTATGAGAAATTGCATAATGTTGGACCAGAGATAGAGCTGGGTGACGATTCATACATTTGTTTGCAAACAGATGCAACCACTTTACAGGCAAAAAAGAAAATCCTTAATATAGGGATTATTTAATTCCTATTTCCTTTATAACATTCATTTTCACTTGATTGCACTTGGGATTGTCAGGTGTGAAAGGAAAGGATGGCTAGTGCCAAGTGGGCATCCCCTCTGTGGCCTGCACTGTGGAGCAGACAGATAGGTGTGCCAGAGCTGCAGGGCCCCACACCCTGTAAGAGCTGCAGTAACCAGGCTGGCACGCTGCTGTGCCATGTTAACCACTAATCCTCTTCACAGATATTTAAGATGAAGGATACCTGCTGCTTTGGGACTCAGCCAGGCTCACTACAAATCCTCCCCCTCCAGCCTGCTATCAAAGCAGTAACTGCACTGGCTCCTGCCATGGAAGCACAGGTCCAGCACACCCCGCAGAGCCTGGATGACCTTGTTCAGCTGCCTTAGTGCTGCCTTTCCCTTCCCTCTGCCCCTTGCTGTTGATATGAGAGTGCACCAAATGAATACAGCTCTAGCTCTGAGACAAGCTCTCCTTTCTTTGGTACTGTTTCTTGCAAAATGCTCAGCAATATTCCCTATGCTGCTGCCACCTCTTACTTCTCCAGATGTCCTGACCTGCTACACAGAGTTGCAAATAATGAGCTCTATTTCTAGAGTGCTGTGCATCTTATTAATTACCTGTGTCTTGGAGTCAGAGAAAATATTTCCTTCCTCTTGGGCCCAGCTGGAATTGAGAACACTAAGATTTCAAAATCTAATACTAAAGAGATAGTAGGAATAGGTCGCCTACTGCAGCTTAAGAAATATTTGCTGCAGATACAGGTTAAGAGGTGTAAGTAAACCCGGATCCTTCAGTGGTACAGCTGAGTGCCTGTGCTGCTTCCTGAGCATGGAAAGCACATGGCAGCAGTGGCTGAGGCAACAAACAACAGTCCCTTTTGGATCCTGGATGCAAAACTGCCTTCCTCGTTCCTGTAACTTCAAACACTATGGATGAACCACTACTTTGATAGGCACAAGATGGGGCAACACTGGTTTATCTACGCCAAGTGGTAGGAGCATTGAAGTCTGTGCTTGACACAGTCTGAAAGACTTAAGAGACATATTCTTGGCCAGTTATAAATCAGTGTCACCCAAAAATTTCCACCTAGAATGTGAAAGTTTACAGGAAAGAAACAAGACTCATAAAACCACAACTCAAATATTTGCTGAAATACTGTAATGTTGAACATCCTAAATTCAATGCTAAATTTGATCTTCTCTCGTACATTGCTTTATTAAGCATTACTTACATTATGCTCCTATAATTCCTTGAAAGGAACATTAATTCTTTAAATCAGCCTTATACATCTTAATTTTGACCTTTTTTTCACACATGACATCTCAATGAACAGACTATAGCACACAGAACTCAGAACAGTAGGAATCTAACTACAGAGAAAAAAACATTCAGAATTCCAAATAGACTTGTTGCATCTTAAAATTAATATTTTTTAAAAAAATCTAAATACTTTAAAGGTTAATTTCTTCTGCTACCAGCTTACAGTCAGCACTTCAAGGACAGTGGTTCACAACAAGTTCGTATTTTTTATCCTTTAATTCAAACACATTATAAATATATACACATAAATATATATGTTCTTTGATTCAAATATACATTTTAATTCTTCAGTTCTTCATTTCAACTGATCAATTTGCCATTAATCTTATGAAAACATAAAGAAGTATGCTATTCTTATAATTAATTTCATATTCCTAATAAGAACTTCACAGAAACATACCTTAACATCCTGAAAATGAAAGCTTATGGAAAGTTGATGGTTTTATCATTTCCCTTTCATGTTTTCCTTTTCATGACTACTGAAAAAGATTCCAGGACTCAGCATACTAAATTAGCAATTAAAGTCCTGTTTCATCCAGTACGGATCTCTTACACAAGTCATTAGCAACCTTAATTGCTAATCATAAAGTATGTGGTTCTAAAGGACTATGGCAGAGATGCTGCGCTTAGCTTCAGCTCACTTAGCTGAAGAGAAGATTTACATCTTCATTTCTAAGAGTATTGGTTAAAAAGTACATTAAAGGACCACATCTCAGCTGGTATTATAGGTAGTCTTATTATTTTGGTCTCAAATAAAAACCAAACCTACAAGTAATCTCCATCCCTAAAACAAGGATCAAATTTGCATGCTAGATCTTTTTCTCAACTAAATTTATTATCCACATGTTATTAACCCAAGTTTATAAGACAAGGTTAAGGAGTTAGAATCAAAGCAAGCATTGCCACAGACCCTAAAGGATTTAAGGTCCCTTCCCTCTCCAAACCTCCTATGATTCTATTTTTTATTATCCATGATAATAGATATCTATGTTCTATGATTCTATGATACTCGAACACTGATTTAAATTCAAACTTAAATTCAACAGTCAAACAAAAAACAGTCCTAGGTTCTTTCTCACATTTAAACTAGAGAAAACAGAACTTACATTTTACATATCTCACATGGAAAATGAGTATCTCAGGAAGCTTCACACTTCTATCCAGGAAAGTTTCACAGTTGACAGAGCAGTTCCAGTGGAGCTGACAGTTCCAATTGCTAGAGCTCAGAACAGAACAGCCCTGAACCACTCTGAGTATAATTTTTTCCGTATTGTTTTATGAAATATTATTATATTGATGGTATTTGGAGATACATGTACTTCTTATGTACCAAAATACAAATCATAACAAATCATAATAAATAATAAAAAGCCCAAGTATGTCATTTACCACTAGTTCCATCCAAAACTCAACAAATAAAGGAGAACAGATGCAAATATCCAGAGTATAAAAAGTCATGAAGTTTGGCTGTCATTCTATAAAAAGAAAATCCAAACAAAATCCATCTAAATGTGGAAAGTACTGTGCCAATTAAGGCTGCAGCAATTATGGCAGAATTTAATTTCTCAAATGACTTACCAATAAGTTACTACATTCTATCTATTTTTTTTTCTGTAGTCAAGCAAGATCAAAATATTTCTATAGCAGATTCCAAGAGAAAATTTACAATTCTGCCTCTCCATGCAGTCCATATGCTAACCACTCTTCTTGGTTTGGTTTTCCTGACCATAATTTGGCAATGCATTTTAAGTAGGACAATTCTACAGCTACAAATTCACACATATTTCATTTCCTTATCTACAATGACTTAGATTTTAACACTGGAGTATGAATAGCTAAAAGCTCAGCCAAAAAAAAAAAAAAGAAAAAAAGAAGAAAATCATAAAATACCAACTGAATATAATGAAGCACAGGACAAAAGTATATCAAAATTGTGTGTATTTCTAACCTAAATTAATTATTACATTTTGACAAAATGCTGTATATTGTTACGAGTAAAACCTCAACTTATTTTAGAGAAAATATATATTAAGGATTACTGATGCAAAATTACCTGTTTTTTATAACTTAAGTAATACTGCCTGAGATATGTAACTTTTACATCCAATAAATATGTCACAGTGCAGAGCCTACTTAAACTAGTGTATTTTTAGGAGTAAAACAAGTACTCCTAAAGAGAGTTCAAATGGAATATTGTTAGTATCCTAGGGGATATAGGACTGAAAGGCAATTCCATTACATTGCTCAATCACCACCAAATGAAGCCCCATTTCGGTGTTTTGCTCTGAAAAACAAACAATTGTTCCCCACTTGCCACATCAAAGCCCATAAAGCATTTGTGCACCTCTAAGAGACTTAAGGACAGCAGTACAGAGAAGCCATGACTTGGCAGTGGAAGAGACCTTCATGAAGATATCACAGTTAAAGGAAACAACCTGCCCCATCTGATAAGTGCAAAATTTCCCAGTTAACTTAAGAAGCCTCACAAAAATCAATAAGAAGTAATCTGGAAATCCCTTCAGCTCTGAGGAAAATGCCACTGTTCAAATTAAGAAATCAATTAAACTTCCTTGGTGACCACAGAGGCACAAGAACACAAGACAGGGGATCACCCAAGCTGCATAGGTTTTCCCAAAAACCTCTGTACAAAAATAACAACATCTCCACAAATTTCTATCCATTCCTTGATGCTTTAAGAAAAAAATATATGATACAGAATGCTTCAGTCAGAGAGAAACTCCAAAAGTACATCCATAGACAACAGATTGAATTGTAATGCAATCCAATTGTACACTATAAGCTAAAGAATTAAAATATTCTAAACCAATAAATACTACATGAGAAACATGATTAATAACTGAGACAGTGCTCAAGACACCTTCAGTTTGTTTGGGGACAAGAAACATCCTGAATCAGGATTAATCTTCCTGTACCACACAATAACATAAATTTATCAAGCTTTGTTAAAAAATATATGCTGCTCTTCATGCCCTGATATTTCACATACAAGATGCTTCATTTTGTATAATGGTTTATAAATCAAAGTGAAATAATTTGTGTACTTTTGATCTTTCATCAAAATTACATTATGACTTAAATCTTTACCCTTGTTATAAAGCAATCCAAAGGCATTCTAGAAGATGTTCATATTCTCTACCAAGCTTTGCTTTACAAGGTTAAACAAGCAACATTCTTCTAATACTCTCTGCTAAGGTCAGTTTTTCATCTCCCAGTCTACTGTTGTTAAACACAATTCTAAAGAAATTACCAAAACCCAAATATCTAATTCTCATGCAAATCCCAGAGAAATGCAATTTTTCAAAATGAAGAACTGAAACCACAGAAAAATAATAACTCTAAATGGAGTACCTGGAAACCCTAAAGCACATACAAATATCCTAAGGCCCTGGACTTTTAAAACAATTAAAATACTATCACACATTCTTTATATAATATTTAATTGCCTTGCACATCACTATACTGATAAAAATAGATATCTATATCTCAACTTTGGCCAGCCAGAATTTGAGATGAAATTTCTATATAAGATGATAAATGCCTCAACTTTCATGAAAAATATGCGTTTGTAAACCAACAACTGAATGCAGGGTTTATTCTTTACTTATTTACAAAAAGAACAGCCTCCAGACACAAACATGAGAGAACCAAATGTCTTTTCAGTACAGTGGATGACAATGGGCTAGGTTAATCTTTTCTGACTGCTCATTTTTAAGACTTCCAAAATGAAAGTCCTAAAAGCTCTTAGGCCACGACTACCTCTTCTTGGTAATCCTGGTCCACACACATAAGGAAATAAACAAGTTTACACTCCAACTTTAAAAGAATTTGCACATTGAAAGCAGTGGTCTCTGCCACAGTATCAATATCCAAAGAGTTGTCTGGCCAAGGAACACTCTGACAACAAAACTCTGCTCCAGAATGGTCATCAAATATCAAATAGGTCCAAGTCCTTAATTTCTCACTATGTAAGGAGAAATATTACTAAAACCAGAAAGAATCAATATGGAGAGAAAAATACTGTTTTCATAATAATTATTTTAGCCTGTGGCAACTAGCATTACATAAACTGAATATGAGTAATATTTTTCTGTATTGCTCCCAGGTGTCAGATTCTTATGACTACTTGGTTTTGTAAAAATTCCAATTACATTAAGAAGAAGGTTGTGGCATATCAAAGAAAAGCTGCAAAAAATCTATCTGAAATGGTTATCCAAAGAATCAAAACAACACATAAACCAACTAGGTTTTAAAGACAACATTATACCTAAATTCATTTTCTTTGGGTAACTGGACTTGTGACAACATTTTTTCTTTTACAAAACCATACATTTTGAATAAAATGTCATTTTATTTAAATAAATAAACATGACCAAGAAGTGTTTCCAGGTCTGGCAAAAAACCTGCTAACAGTTGTAATGGATAAACATTTCAGTGATGCATTGTATGGTGTAACCTAAGTGTTTGATGGGCTGGTCACCGACACTGACGCATTGCTCATCTGTTTCTGCTTCTTTAGCAGGCAGATGAGAGGAGGAAATCCTGTATTTATCACAATAATCTACTAGAAACTAAAATATAACACAGCTTGGAAGATGTGACCTTTTCTCACAGAAGAGAATAAAGACATCAACTACATGAAATATCTTTCAGAGGTACATTGCTGCTGGCAATTTTGGGTTGCTTTAATAGGCTTGCCTGCGAGCTGGCACTGCCATAGCAGTTCCGTGCCATGCTCTGTCATCTTTTCTCAGGGGTGGCAACACTGAGAAAGGATGTGGTAGAGAACAACTGCTACTAAGGATTTCAGATGCCCCTTTTTAACCTGCTGACCTAAGGGAATCAGCACCTGAAACTAAGCAAGATGTGTGAGAACTGTGAGGAGAAAAAATTAACACAAAGCTTTAGTAAATCAGATCTGGAAGACTGGACGGAATCATTGCTATTCATTCAGCTAACAGCAGGCAAATGCTACTGTGAAGAAAACAAATTAAGGTGGGATAAATGAGAGCTCTTAGTATGTTTGAAAAGGGATGTCTAATGCAAAAACACTACAGAGAGCAAACAAGTTGTGCAAAGATTTTACTCTTCATGGCAGCTGAAAGATCTAACCAGGAGGCTATGAGAGTAATAGTAAATCTGCCATAATGAAATTTCTGGAAAAAATCTAATTCTGATTTGTTTACAAGGGTGACAAAACAATAGGCATTTCAGTTCTCTTTATTTTTACTGTCTTGCAGTTGCCAAAAGACAACTTTGTTGTAAGACAGCAAAATCTACATGCACAAGCATTTAGGAAACCATAGGCAAAACCAGAAAATTGAAAGAAAGAAAATTAATCCTCCTCCATCTTCTTGTTTCAATGAAAGGCATATGTCACTTCATCCTATTACTCAGCTCAGACTCCAAAAACTTCTGGTTTCTCTTTGTTCTCTTATCAGTAGTTTTGATTGAGTTCGGTTGTCAAGTGTGCAGGCTCCTGTGATTTTAGTCTTCTCCAGGGTTACACACTGATAAGGCTAATAATTGACATTGTTATGCAGCAGGTTCTGCTGAACAAATAAACATGGAAAGAAAACAGTTTTCTTTATAGAGAGATGTCTCCAGTGACAGCTGTGAATTACTAACTAAATGGAAGTCCTGCCAGTGCATTTAGTTTAGCAGGTCACTTAAATTGCTCAGGATGAACAGGAGTTCTTCCTTTGTTCAAGAAAAATCCTTTTTATATTGAAATGGAGAAAATGCAAAGATCCCTTTGTGGTATTTACTGAAAATAAATAAAAATACTGGTTGGTGAGAGAAACATATCTTACAGAAATCAGAAAGTGCTTTTTCTAGAAACGTACAGGACAGTAAAATCAGATTTTCATTGTGTGGAAGATTTGATTTAAAACTTGGACAGTAACAGCAGCACTGTGAAGTAGAAGCCATAAAGCAAGGCTTACTGCAAATCCCTTCAGATTACACACACTTAGCATCACATCTTTCCGTTCCTATTGAAGGAATCAGAACAAACACAGCTCTTGCCAACGCGTGCAGATGAAGGGGCCCCAGCTCTGTATCCCAGCCTGCAAACCACACTGCTCAATCCCCAAGGATTTTAGTCCCAGCACCCTTAGAGGCGTGGAGAAAAAACAGAACAGAAAAAATACATATATTTCTTTTTAGTTCATGGAGCCTTCCAGGACAAGGAAGGACACAACTCAGAGGCAGAACAACTTGCTTCTAGAGTTCAGTAATGTTATTGGATACAGTGACAAAAATAATAATAAGGAAAAAACAGTGGTTACTCAACAACTACTGAACTTTTTTTTAACCAAAAATAGTGCTTTTCATCTGCAACTAGGCTTTACAGAGAATCACAGTTTTAGACATATTTACCACTGCAATGTGGTTCTAACACTGTGTGCTCTCAGTTGGTAAAGATCACTAAAAATTACTAGATTCCAAAATGTTTATAAGGTATTTGTTTGTAGACAAAAACATTATACATGTTTTGGAAATGGTGACTGACATTTCAAAATTATACTCTAAGGCCAGTTCATTATCTGTTTCAACAACTGCTTTTTGTACCTATACATGATAGGAACCATGTCTGTCAGTGGGAGTACAGGTACAAAACATAAATTTGACAGGTACAAAACATAAATTTGGGGCTGGTTCCTAGCGTCATAGATGATACTGCTAGAGAAGATCATTACTTATCCTGGTCTGACCTCCTGTGTGGATAATAGGAGCCAAACCTAAATATATGGTTGGTGGTTTTTTTTAAATTTCAGGAAAAACACCAATATGAAATCTTTAAGAGCTACAGAAATTCATTATTAGTTAATGTCTCGGGGTTTTTTTCCCTATCAAATTTCTCAAATATGAATCAATTCACCTGTTGGTTTTCCTTTTGACAAATTAAGTAGGTCAAATACTTCGGTCATGCTCTCTGAGCCCTTTCTCTGTCTTTGACCTAAGACATCAGAACTGGATGCAATATTGACAAAGAAAACCACCAAAAGCCAAAACAATCATTTAGGTTCATTAACTCAAGGATCCAATCACTCCCACGTGCCACAGCATCATTCTGGGAGCTGATTAGGAGAGATGTAGGCATTCCCCACCCCACAGATCTCTTTTGGAGCCACACATCACAGGGTACAGTCTCACACTCCAAAGGTAAGACCTATTCTAATTTTCCTTTATTTGCAATTTTTTTTCATTTGACTGCGTCAAAATACGGCTCGTCTGAAGAGCTCACCTGAAGAAGTGATTCAAGACTTGTTTATGTAACTGCTCTGTTCTCCTCACTTTGTCAGAATGGTACATCTGTGTCATCTGCAGATTCCTATTAGCAGCTATTTTGTTAGTGGAAATGCTGAATAGCCTCATACTGACTCCCACAGATACTCATTAGACAAGCCTCCTCTTGAAGATGATTAACAAAAAAAAAGGTTTTTTTGTAGGATTTTGTATTATATTTCTGTTGATACTGTTAAATGCTATTTAAGTGTACAGAATAAAATGCCACACACACCACAGTATGAAATTATTATATTGCACATTTGCATGCACCAATGTAGATTCACTTTTCAGAATTAAAGGCAGAAATGAAGCTGTTAAGAATGACATGGGGGAAAAAATGCTTCATTTGCTCTTCTTAATTGATAGTAAGAAAATAGGCTAAGTAAATAGCAATAAATAGTAATTATCAGAGAGACAGTAAGTAAAGATGATAGAATTTAATACTTGTAATCAAAACTATATCTTCATTATCTTCCTGAACACATTATTTTCTTCCCACAGTGCCTTCTGGGATAGATAAACAAAAATTGCCCCACATACAGGACACACTTTACATGTTACAAGATTTCCATTACAATCCATAAAGGAAAATGAGCATAAAGCTCTTTTTGCAGACAATATTAATAACTCATTACTATTGTTAGCTGGGCACACTCTGGTCATTTGAAAACCAATCTCATTACAGCATTATCCTCTGATATGTTGGAGTTTCCTTATTTACAGCCTTCCTGAAAATTAGGAAAGCTTTGGATAGCGTATTGGTAAAGTGAACAAGCCTATCAATAGGAGGAGTTCTGATACCCATGTAGATATATTAACAAAATTGACTGAGTATTCAAAACCTACATGAAGGCAAAAATAAATATCCAAAACTATCCAAATAGCTAAAAATATCAAAAATAATTTTAATTTCCTTCTGAAAAGTCAATATAAATAAAGGTAATAAAATGACAAATTATTTCATTGCAGTTCCACATTTTCCACATTCATCACCTAGAGTCTATTGCTTACTGGTGAGTGATCATGTTGCCACAAGGGAAATGATAACACACCCAGCAACACTGAAATAGGACTGAAGCATGAAATAACATCCTTGCAGCCCCAGTAAAGCACAAAGTCAGACTACTTATGGTGACTGGAACCATTCCAAGCCTAAAGCTACCTCATTTATTTTCTAACACTGTGTTGAGATAGCAAAGTTGCAGTATGGATTTGGAAAGCCACAACAGTCCACTGCTGACTCATGCTGTTACTACATTATATTTATGCTGTTATCACACTACTTTATGATGGGAGATTTCCTTATGGTCAGAACCAGAGCAGATGATGAACTACAAGTCAAGAGGAAACAACAGTTGCTTGAGTGCATTAAAATATATAGTCTAAATATCAGGTGAAATTAATTCTAGTGATTAAGAACAATTACCAGTTTCAGATGTCGTCACACAGAACCCTGTTTCAATGATTATACAACATACAGCCATGTTTTGCCAAATGGAACATTTTACATGAGAACAGCTTATTTACATTGAGACTTTAACATGAGTTTTTATTTTTCTTTGATCCACAGAGCCCTTTTTTAGCTGTGTGTGTTCTTTGTATCTTCAGAAATACTGTGGTTTGGAATTTCTAGGGTTTCTTACAGTGCATCTTCAGCATTTCTATTTGCCAACTACAACCAAATACTTGAACAAAATTTCTGGGAACACAAACAGCAAGAAAACCCCCTGGCTTACTGACAAGATTTTATCTGAAAAGCCAGATTTAGAAATACTGTCTACCAATCACCTGCAACCTCCAATCAAAAATTCACCTTTTAATTTCTAATTTCTTTGATCAAATCTTCAATAAGTTCAATCATTCCACTGGAGTATAATTTTGGGTACTGAGTTTCTTTTGATGAATACCAGGACTTTGGTTGCTCTGAAATAAACTGGAATATTTTTTCAATTTTGTGATATTCATTTAATTACTTTAAATATTTTTAGATATTTTCATCTTTTTGTAAGTAAAATCTATATTTATTCTGTTTCTAATTCTCTCCCCATTAAGACTGTAGAAATGGACATGATATAAAATAAATGCTAAACCAAAATGCTTCCAATTTTATCTTTCCAGCATTTGTTTCGGTCAACTTTCTCAATGCTGTTGATCTTCACCTCAGCAATTTTAGCTGAATTAGCTTCAGTATAATTTGTTGACACACTTCACAGTCTGGCATTGCTTTTCTACAGCAAATATCCACTATTATGCAGATATTTTTATCCTGAGTCTCAGATTGTTAAGACAGGCAACTTTACTGAAGTTAAAATATGATAATTCTGCAATTAAGACAAACTCAATGTTTCCTCTGAGAAAGAAGTAATTATGATGAAACCATTCAAGATACAGCATGACTGTAATGTAGCAAAAATGAAATCTGGACTGACAAGAACATCCAATGTAATTTAGAAGAATCAAAAATCCCCTCCAGTGCCCAGAAGTGTACTGTTCTGTCAGGTGAAAATTCAAACATCATGGAAAGTTACACATTATGTACTGTTCCAATGCACAAATCATAGCTGGAATGTATATAAATGAACCCATTAAAAAGCACAATTGTGGGCTTTTTACCAGATAGCAGAGACTGGTTTGAGAGCCTCTTCTGGTTTGAACTGTTTTGGCTGGGCTTGTTGGGGCTCCTTTTGTTACTTGCTTGTTTTTTTTAACATAAAAGGAGATTCAGTACCATTGAGGTTTTTTTGCCAGACTGAACATTTCTGGCAGTAATTTTATCTTCTGTTGGTAGAAGGCCTTCTCTGGTTTTGGTACGTAAGATCGGCTAAGAACAGCACGTCCAGAATGAAACAACACTTTTAAAAAACACCAGAATATGGATGCAAAAACCTCAGCTCAGTGTTTCCATACGATTTTCTGTCAGGATTTTATGCAGTATTAAAAACAATATGTGTAAGTCTTAACTATAAAACAGAAAGACCAAAACCTTTGCATATTGGTAAAATGCTCTGCAAATTATATTTGAATTGCTCTGCATATTTGCAAAACATTTTTTGTTTTGAAGCCTATTTACTGAACTTATATTCTATTGATTCTCAGTGTACCCAAGTGAATATGCTTTGAAAAGAGGTATGATTGTATTTATGTAGCAGCAGCGTGCCTCTGGATCCATGACAGCCTACTCAAAATATTCAAAGTACTATACCTTTTTTTTTCCTCTGTGATCAATTTAACTCTTCAACAGCAGCATTTACTAAAAATGGTGAATTCAATTTGTCAAATAACTCAACTGAAGCCAAAATCAAATTATTATTCTGGTTCACTTAAAGCCATCCAAAGACCTAAAGGGTTATCAAGAAACTACTTTATGGATAAGAGAACAAAAATCAATCTGTATTCTTGCATCCTTTCCAAAGGGTTATTAGACCAGCAATATTCATCACCTGTTGCAATCTGTATGAATACTTTTAATCGTATTCTTTTTTCTAGAATAAGCAAAATAGAATCCTGTTCCAATTATGACATGCACAATGTGATTTTTAGATGTAATCACAACTACTTAACCTAAAAGTGATGGAAAATTGTGCCAATACCATAAAGATTTAGCAAAAGTTATTTATGTAAATTTACTGAAAAAAGAACAGATCTGTTAGAGACTGTCAAGAGTCCTCTGTCCCTAAACAGGTATTTCCCCTCTTCATATGTAATTGTCTTTTAAAGAGTTGGAGGAGAAAAAAAGTTTCCTACCATCTTCATTTTAACCTACAGATTTATAAATTCTAGGATAATATTACAATTTCATAAATTTGAATTCATTGTGTTCTATGCACATTAGCAGCATTAGTGATATGTGTCTTTCTGAACAGTATAGATTTGCTACAGCTTTTCAACCTCTGTCTTCTGTAGTTAACTATAACAAAACTGTGGTTCTCCTGAATCACAGAAAAAAAATGGTACTAGGGTTTTGGCTAGTTTGTTTGGGTTTGTTTGTTTTTTGGCTATTTCTCTAAAAAATCTATTTTTACCCTGTGCAATATTCTGATAATGTGAAGAAACATAAAAACCATATGTGTACATATATATATATGGGTACATATAAAACTAATTACAGGTCTGTATAAAAAAAAACCCAACCAACAATAAAATATACAATCCACATTATAAACAGCACTGTAAAATCATTTTCTGATCTTGCCATGTTCAAGTACTTGCACAGTAAAATCCACAGCAGAAAAATCCAACCCACAGTATTCCTGAAGATATGGAGAACACACATAGCTAAATAAGGACTCTTTGGATCAAAGAAAAATAAAAACTAATGTTGAAGTCTCAATGCACCTAAACTGTTCTTATGAAATTAATGGCTCAATCTTTCATTTGGCAAAACATGGCTATATATTTGTATAATCACTGAAATAGGGTTCTGTGTGATGATATCTGAAACAGGCAATAGTTTTTAATCACTAGAATTAATTTCACCTGATTTTTTTTTTCTTCATGTATGTTAATGCAGGCAAGCAAGTGTGAAACTCCAAGTACTGCTCTTCAGCTCAGGAAAAAGTTGTTATCCATCATTAAATATTTTATGCATGAATGCTTTATGACCCCATCAGAATATTTGGATCCAAACACTGGTTTCTATAACACTGTTCACAAAGACACCTCCTTTAAAATAGCAATGATTATGCTACATTTGGTCCTTCCAGTCTCATTCACTCTAAATGTTGAATTTGCTATTCATTTTTGTTACTATATCTGGGCCTATTTATTAGGTGGGAGTTAATTCTGCAAGGACAACCTTCAAGAAAAACAATTGCATAAGGGACATAAAGCCATATTAAACATTTCCCTGCAATTAAAAACAGCATTAACAAAAACAATAAAGAAAAAAAAACACTTAATCTAGCACAAATTTCACTAAGCAATCTCCATTAAAAAATTGAGTATTAATTCCTGTGGAAAACAGGAACAGCTGACCAATTACATTATAAGGTTAATGGGATTAATCTAATCACATTCAAAATATGCAATTTTCAGGGAGCAAAATGAAATAAAGATTTTGGTAAACGGCAGAACTTTGCAGAAACTATGTAGTCAGCTTCAAAAGATTAAAGAGCTGAGATTCTAGAGCTTTTATGGTACCCAGAGTTCAAGACAGAAATTATTACTATGCCATTGTTATTGCAATGATCTCTGAAGTTCCATATCCAGGAAAATCTCCACGTCCTCAATTTGTTTTAATCCTTTATATTTCCTTCTTCAAGAAACTCTCATTCTGAAGAAAGTGGCAGACAGGGACAAAGTGATATGTTGGTAATACTCTTTTTTATGTTGCTCAGCTAATTAGTCACTTTACAAAATGGGAAAGGTTTAAATCCAATCAAATAAAATACATTATAACAATTATTGGCAAGAATATACAGAACACATAGTATAATTTTACAGAATAACTATAACGGAAAATAAAAATTAATTTTAAAGCTCACTCAGTGACAGTAAAAGATAAGATCCATTACTAAACAAGAGTTAAAGTCATTTTCCTATTATAATCACAAGGGTGTGTTTCCCACAAAAAAAGCCCAAATTGTATTCAAATCTGTAACACTGAATTCCTTAAATTCAAATAATAAGAATAGGGGTGCACATAAAGGCAAGGGCTCAGGTGTCACTGAAGGACATGATGTATTGAGGGTTCCCCAGATAATCAGACACACACACCAGCTGCTTCGTCAGGCTAAAGCCTTTATTGTGGGGTTTTCTCAAGCCTTTTTATAAGGTGTTTCAGTCCAGGTTACATGACTGGACAATAAACCAACACCCCCTTTGGTCCCATTGGTGGGACCAGAGAAAACACACCAAGAACATCTGTTCAGTATTGTTTTGAGAAATATAATCTAATTACAACAAAACAATCCTTGAGAGAAAACTGTTCCCAGGAACTTTTCCCCTGGGAACAGATGAGCCCCTGACAGGCTGAAACTCTCTCAGGCTCAGAGAATCATGTCCACAGCTCAGGTGTCTCTGAAGAGTCATGTAACTCTGTCAAAGAAGGAACGTGTGCTAAAGAAACAGATACCTGCCTATGAAAGCATTCCAAATATAAAGGGATCTTCCAAGCAATATGAATTGTATAAACACTACATCCTACAGTTTTTCTCCACACAACAGCAAGTTTTAGAGGAATTATGTTCAATATCTCTTTCCCTCTATTGAGCAGCCTCCCCTGGATTTGCTCCTGGATGCTTCAGCACTTCCATCCCTCTTTAGTGGCAACATCTCTGGTAACATTCAGTACAGGAAACATTATTTAGGCTAGTAAAGAGACATTCACATCCTCATGGAAGTCTTCACAGAGTATTTATTATTTAGACCATTAAATGTAGATGAATTCTAATTTCTGTCAATGCCATATTCCTTCATAAATAATACAGTGAAATAAATATTTGCAAAGGATAGGATCAGATCAGAAGTGACTAATTCATACATGTCTTTCCATTGACTACAAATGTAATTTAAAGTGACTTTATTTCTAATTTAGACCTGAGTTACAGGACTCACTTTATTTCACTAAACCTTAAGCCAAAGTACATAATGTAACACATTTTCAATCTAAGTAGTCTCTGAAACATGAATCATATCTTCACATAATATTTGTACTGAACTATGCAGCTGGGTTAACATCTCTGTTACTTAAAAGATTAGTATTTGAAAAATAAGGAAGACATTAGCTAATATCACACATAATTGATTTAGAAAACAGAAATAACTGCTCACTTTGTCATATAGTTGCTTAGGGTTTTTTTGCAGAACATGGAGAAATACGAGAGTAAGAACTCTGTCATACTAATATGTGGTATAATGAACTCAGCTGTCAAATACACTACATCTGTTGTTAAAGATTTTGTTCTGTATGAAAGAAGGGCTAGAAATCAATAAATTGCAGTATGTCACGCATAAAATCCAAGCACAAATCTGCACTTTCAGTGCTTACATTTGAACTTTTTAATTTGATGCATCATCTAAAATTGAAACACATCCCCTGACTATCTGAAAAGTAAGCTATTCAAATAGCAACTTAATTTGAAACTAACTATAGAAAAAAAACTGGTGAAATGCAATTTTTCAAATGGCAGGAACATTTATGGAAGAAAATACAGACTATTCAGGACTATAAATTACTTTATCTATTTTGGTATTTTTTTTTCAAATAGTAAGCAAATGTGAAAGTATTACAAACTGACACTTGTGTGTAATGAGTCAAAATACACCTCCAAATTGTTCTGGTGAGAGACATAAGTTCTTAAGACCTTTGCTCTTCAAGAATGCTCCCTTTCTACTTTCAAGAAAAAATAGCTGGCCATCACCTCAAAACAATTCTCTGTCCTCTTACATCTTACACATTTCCTCTAGAAAGAGCCACTGCGGCTTTTACCGTGAAGTAACTCATTCCCTTTCAGACACTCTCAGCTGGTGTGCTAGGGAAGAAGGCACTTGTTACTATCTCCCAGTACCTTGATTTTCAGATTTGTTAAACTCCTGAGAAATAAATTAATTTGTAAAAGCCACGTGCCTTGGAATTACACTTAAAACAGGTGAGGGTAAAAATGAAAAATCTCAATACTCATAACAAAGATTAATATTAAAATATTTACAAAATATTAAGATCTTTTAAAAATTTTAAATATTTATTCTACTTATATCAATATCAAAAACTGAAGATCCTTGTCCTGTTTCTTATCAGCAAGGTTTCAGTTTTCCACTTTTCATTTTGCATTCCAAACAAAATTTCTACAGATACAGTATATTGGCCCTGTGGAACTAGTCTCCTTCAGCAGGGATTTTGAAAATTTCTTTCAGTTTTTGAACAACCTATTTCAGTACAAAAAAAGCCCCAGAAACCCCTGGACAGACTTCCCAATATAAGTCATGTCTGCAGGTGCTCTGATTAGGTGATTATGGCTGATTAGGTGTTCAAGGACTACTGCTCCTCCTCAAGTGCTTTGGAGAGAGTTGGGCTTAGTCTCACAGCTGTGATTTATCTGATAATATTAGACTATATCACATCACAGAATAACTTCTGAGTTTCACTAGCAAATACATATATCTAAGTTACTTGTAATTCAAAATCATTGTACTATAGCTAGTAATTTTGCTATGTGCCACTGTTCCAAACATCTTGAGGAGGAAGGAGGACTTCTGGGAGAGAGCTAGATGGAAGGAGGGCAAGAGAAATGGGCATATTTCAGAATTCATATATAAAAATTGATCTGTATTACTGAAAGTATATTAATTATTATTTTTAACATAAGAAAAATAGGCCTACAATATAATCTAAAGAAAACTGAAAGCCATACAGAAAGAGATGTATAAGGGTAGTGTTACAATTCTTATTTCCTTTTCCATGCTTCTTAAGCCATGTTTAGAGTACCATATCAGCTGGTCAGAATCTGCCAGTAGCTTTCCAGACAGAGGGCAAGCTCTCCTCCTAGTACTGGACAAGCACCAGTATTAAAAGAAGGATGACCTACAGTCTATCTGTTACGTTTCAGTGCAATATTAAAAATTTTCAATAATAATATCTATGGGATAAAACCTGTACTTCTAAGACTGTATGTTAAAACATCTTTGCACCGTTGTGTTTAATTTACAATATGTTCACATATGGAGACCAAGTCAAAATATTCATGACAATCAAAATATGCAAAAGCTTTTGACAAAGTTGAGTAGGATTGATAACAGAGCAGTTAAACTACTACCACTCACATAATTCTCTGTTCATTAAGCCCTGCATGCAAAAATAAAGTCAGCAATTTTATTATTGCAAATTGGCTCTTCTGAACATAAATGATTCAAGAGTGTTGAATCCCAGCTGTCTGCTACCAGTACTCAGAGATTAAGAAGTGATCTCACGTTAGGTTGCCAGCTATGACTTTCAAAGTCTAAAACAGCAGAGCTTCCAGTTTCTTGAAACACACGACAATATTTGGAACATCTTCCAAAAGTGCTCTCAGCAGGGAATAAAATCACAGCAGTGTCAGTAGTCAGGCTCTTTACAGTTAGAAAGACTTCCATTTTCACAGTTCTTAATTCTTTACAGGTTTTGGTACATCCACAGAAAAGACCCTATTAGCTTCCATACACAGAAGAAAGAGGGCACAGGGTGCACAACCACAAAATCATCTAATCATAGAGCTTAGAGAAAAGGAGGACAGGCATTCCACTGTTCAAAAAACTAATCCTTTCAGAAACATAAATTTTTAATTTTTTCTTTAATTGAAAAACATTTATTTTTACTGCAGGAGCAATGGAAACTTATTTTTTAGCACAGCATATACCATGAAGCTAAGTTAAAATAGATTTATTAGTTACACCTCATATAATATGAAGTAAGCACTCCTATACTTCAGGCAGAAAAAGTAAAATTTGAACTCTGTAAAGATCACAAAAAGATGAATGAAATCTTTTTATTCTTTAATATTACTTTGGTTGAGTGTAGAAAGACAGTATGAAATTATATCTCTGATATCTGACATGTTTCTATAGTAGGTCACTTGCAGGAAAGATATTAATACCAAACTTTTTAAACTAAAGCTCGTTACTTATATAGACAGCAGAAATGAAATGAAATGAAATGAATTTGTCTTCTAAGCGTCTTGTTATTCAGCATTTATCTAAATTTTAATAAGACATACAATTGTGCATGCATTCATTTTGGTAAACAAGTCAATAAAACTTACTTCCTATATATGAAATAATTAAATAATAATTATTTAAAACATTATATAAATAAGAATAAAGCACAGTCACTATCCTGAATATTTTATGGCTCAAGTATAAAGCAAGAGACAATAAATTCACAGGAAAGTAAAAAGAAGCAACACAAAACTCATCAATGTGACTGTAAGTGCTACTAACAGACTCAAGCTAACCTGCCAAATCTATTCTGGGCATAGCAAAAAACCAGAACTTAACGTAACTTAGAGCAAAGTAGCTGAATATCTGCATTAGGTGTTCCATTTAAGTGAGGTGGCAAAGTGGGAGATAGCACCGCAGCTTTCTCGCGAGTTCCACTGGGTGATGAAGCTGTCATCACGGGCTGATAGACCAGCATCATCATCTGAGATGCCATGGAAGGTGTCAGTATTAGTCCATTAAAGGCCTCAAAAGAGGAAGTGTCTAAGCTTTCCTTGGTGCTCTAAAAGAAAAGGAGCTAAGGGAGATGCAGAGCAAGAAACAAGAAAAAATGATGGACTGAAAAATTGTCTTTACAGCTTCTTTGAAGTCTGGGTGAATATAATTGCAGCAAAAATGCATTTGTCAAAGACAAAGAAAAGGACAAAGCAGTAATAAAGATGTGAGTTTGTGATAGCATGGGTGAAAATGTCTTTTAGACAGACAGAAAAGCCTATATCTTAAAATTATGAATAAGAAAAGATCTTCAAGACAGATTCCTTACTACAACTACTGAATATATTTTTGTAGCTCAGCTGTGTCAACAAAATGATAACTTCCTTAAGGGAAAAAGTTAGCAGATAAGCCAGTATGAATTCAACTATTAATAAATTAATTATAATTACCATTAGCTCATATTCAGTTCAACAGTTGAATCTAGTCCCTGAAGCCTTGTATCTGTAAAAATCTTTCAGATATCTTGTACAATCCAACAGTAAACTCACTAGCCATATTTTCTATTAATTCCAAATGTGTTCAAAATCATGCATGAATATTTTATCACTTAACAGCATCAGCTATCTACACCTCTCAAGAATTCAGGAGAATTTTGGAATTATGGCTGTAGTTAGGAAAATGAATAACAGCAAGTAAAAGTCTGAGACATGCTGATGAGTAGGAAGGTTTTATTACTTACACATTTAATTACTTAAGCCTAGATAGTAGAAGCTAAATTAATTTCATATTTTGCATTCAAAAGGCATACTTTATCACATTAAAAAAATAATTTCATTTATATTATGCTTCCTGCTTTTTATTTTTTGTTTTATTTTTTTTTGTCTGACACTAGTATGGAACCAGTAAATTAACATAGAATATTCGTATCATCAACAGAAATGCCAGAAACCAAGAATGACCTGTTTGAGTCTATAAAACATCACACTGGTTACAAGGGAAAATCTAAGGCAGGATTAAAATTTCTGCCATTTACTGCCCAGCCATTGTGTTCCCTGTTCCCCCACATGTGAAGCATAAACTGCTAATCTGAACTATGAATAGAGTAACAGAGATATCCCAACTACCTCTCTGTACCTGGATTTGTGGGGCACCCTATCTAGATCAAGAGGACTCTCTAGAAGTGAGAACCAAGAGAGAATAACAAGCCCTAATGAAAACTAGAAAAAAAAAACAACCTCACTCTTTTCCACACTCTTAATCTTTGTATTATACATGGGCATGAAATACTTGAAACATCACCCTGAAAACATGTCAGTTTAATTTCACTGCTATCAAAAAGTGAGTCGAGGGAATTTGAAAATTGCTGAATGTAATAATTTTTGTCCTCATTACATAGCATT